>NC_061121.1:191267082-191574549 GCF_002878395.1 Capsicum annuum
CGTTTCTAACAAAATCCGCTGCCTCAAGCCAAAACACATGGCACACACAGTCTACCCTGGTATCACAGCACACCATCTCTACCTTGGGAGAAAACTTCTACTTTTTGATCTCTGACTAACTCCGCTAACCTAACCAAATTGGAATCCTTATCTTATTTCTCCTTTACTTTGGCATCCAAAGAATATTCTAAACTATTCTGAACCCATACACTACCTTTTGCTGAATCAACTAACCGAATACCTAACCTAGCGAACTAATGAACCTCTTGAACTCAATTCTTTTTATCATTCTCAACATGAGCAACACTACCCATAGACAATATAATAAGGGCATTTGCTACTATATTATCCTTCCTCGGGTGATAAAAAACTCTCATATCATAATCTTTTTGCATCTCCAACAATTTTCTCTAATGAAGATTTTACTTTTTCTCTAAAAACACATATTGAAATCTTTTGTGATCTGTGAACACATCAAGGTAAACCCCATAAAGATAATGCCCCCAAATTTTCAAGTCAAATATAACAACTGCTAACTCAAGATCATGGGTAGGATAGTTCTTTTTATGAGGCTTAAGCTATCTAGAGGCGTAGGCTATGACCTTATCTCTTTGCTTCAAAACACAACCAAGACCAACTCTAGAAGAATTACAGTAAACAACACATCCATCTGTACCATCAGGTAATGCCGAAATTAGGGCTGAAGTAAGTCGAGACTTCAACTCCTGAAAACTCTACTCATAGGAATCTGACCGCTAAAACTTAACTTTCTTTTGAGTTAATCTAGATATAGGGGACACAATAGATGAAAAACCTTTAACAAACTATTAGTAATAGCCATCTAGACCCAAGAACCTCCTGATGTTTAATAGAAAGATGGGTCCAGGCCTGTTTCTCACTTCTTCCATCTTTTGAGGATCAACTCTTTTGCTATCACCAGAAACAATATGGCCTAGCAAAAGAGAGCGTTAGATAAAATTCACACTTACTAAATTCAGTGAACAACTAATGATCTCTAAGAGTTCACAACAAAATTCTGAGATGGTCAGCGTGGTCATTCTCACTATGGGAATAGAAAAGAATATCATCGATGAAAACTATGATGAACATGTCCAAGTACGTTTGAACACTATGTTTATCAATTCCATGAAGGCTGCTGGAGCATTCGTTAGCTCGAAAGACATGACTAGGATTTAAGGTGACCATAACTAGTTGTGAAAGCTATTTTTGGAATATCACACTCCCTTACCTTAAGATAATGATAGCTAGATCTAGCGTCTATCTTAAGGAAATAACTTACACCCTGAAGCTGGTCGAATAAGTCATCAATCCTATGAAGAGGATATTTGTTCTTGATTGTGATTTTGTTCAAATGGCAGTAGTCGATGCACATTTAGAGAGATCCATCTTTCTTACACACGAATAAGATTAGAGCACCCCATGGAGATGCATTGGTACTTAAGAAACCTTTATCTAAGAGGTTTTTAAGTTGCTCTTTTAACACTTTAAGCTCATCCAGAGCCATATGATATGGAAGGATAAAGATAGTCTGAGTATCAGAAAGTAGATCAATATCGAATTCTATTTCTCTATCGAAAGGTACCATTAGAAAATCTTTAGGAAAAACCCTAGGAAATTCATTTATTACCCAGACTAATTGAAATATTAGAGCTTCAGACTTAGTATCTTTGACTCAAGTTAAATGATGAATGCACCCTTTGGATATAAACTTTCTGGCGTTAAGATAGGACATGAAATGACTCTTGGGAGATTCGAAAGTACCTTTCCACTCAAAAATTGCCTCATTAGAAAACTAAAACTTTACCACACGGGTGCGGCAATCTATTGATGCATAACATGAATAGAGCCAATCCATGCCTAGAATAATATTAAAATCTACCATTTCTAGATCTTTTAGGTTTGCTAGTATGATCTTATGCAGGACAGTGATAGGACACTTATTATAGACTTATTTTGCAACAATTGACTCCCCCAATGGGGTGGAAACTAGGAAGGTCTTGGAGAGATTTTCAGGATCTAACCTAAAATTTTCCATAATCAAAGTAGTCACATAAGAGAGATGTGATCTGGGATCTATTAACACATAAACATCTAAATGAAAGACACGAAGCATACCAATAACAACATCTGGTGAACTCTCCTGCTCCTATTGGGATGGTAAAGCATAGAACTGATTCTGGAATTAACCGCCCTTGGTACTAGATGATACGCCCTGAGAAGGGATTGGGTGACGTGGAAGAACTGGTGTGCTAGTAGCTGGAGTTTGGGGACGAACATCCCTATTTTCTTTCTTAGGATACAGAGACTCTTTGATTATGTGATCCAACTTTCCACATCCATAGCAACCCCTCTTTCCCATCAAATACTCACCAGAATGGTTTCTACCACACTTTGCACATGTTGGATAACTGGGCCTTCCACCCATATTGCTCTGAGATCTAGAAGCAGAAGTCCTGCCCCACTACTCTTACTTGGTTCGAGGTGCAGGGAAACTAGTTAAAGAGGCGCTGGAATAGATGAGTTACCCTAAAACTACGAATGATTCCCACCTCCAAACCTTGATTGACCATACTCAAACTATCTAGTTCTAGCCTTTTTATTTCTCTTCTTTCTCCCTTTCAACTTCTCTTCCTCAATATGTTGAGTATGAATTATCAGCCTAGCAAGATCTATATCCCTAATAAGCGTGGCAATCCTACACTCCTTAACTACCAAACTAGATACTCCAGTGAAAAATTTAATCATACTAGATCTAGGATCAGCTATCAACTCAAGAGCATACTTAGACAACTAGGTGAACTTAAGGCAGTACTCCTTCACTATCATCGAGCCCTACCTCAGGTTAATGAATTCCTCAATCTTAGCTTCTCTCATCTCACTCAGAAAGAACCTATGCAAAAATGAATCCAGAAATACCTGCCAACTTATAGGAGCTGTATTCTCACCTCTACAATCCTTCCATATAACAACCCAATCATAAATAACATTTTTCAACCTAAAAGATGCTAATTCTACACTCTCTTTCTTAGTAACATGCATAACTTAGGTAATATTTCTCACCTCATCAATGTAGAGCTGTGGGTCCTCACCAACTTTGGACCTGAAGAACTCAGGTGGATTCATACTTATAAAGTCATGAATTCTAGCTACAGCTAGATTACCATTATGTTTAAGTGGGAATTCATCCTGATGGTTTCCCTAAACATTGGCAGTCACAACTTGGGCCAACGCTTGAAAGGTAGACCTAAATTCAGCATGAGACACATTCTCATTCAGAGGGTAGCCTTGCACTGGTGGTTGGTCACCATTTCTACGTGCATTGGCTCGGCGAGAAGAAATATTCTATTACATAAAAGCATGAGTTAAAGAAGATAGAGACAACTATAAGCATGATAGATCATGAAAGAAAAAGGACAATTTCCTAAATCGTTCCATAGCCTCTTACTCATACATATGGCGCACTTCACACCCATGATTAAGACTCTATGTAATGCGGCTTGTCTAACTCCCTATGACTCTTTAAATCTTATGCTCTGATAAAAAGTTTGTAATGCCCCAAAAATTTACCCTAGACATTACATGGTGGTCAAGACTACAAGTAGCCCCAAGCTAACCTTTTTAAGCCTGCTAACAACCTTGGAACACATAACAATACTAAGCTTGACATGCAAAAACTTGAAATACTAAATAAATGTCTTAACTGAAACTGAATTAATATCCTATTGAAAGTTATAAACTTGAAAAAACAAACTTTGTTGTAATCTAAAAATGAAAATCAGCTAGACAAGCTTCTACTTCTAACTAGAGAGTTACTAGGACAAGCCCCAGCTGACTCAAATTGAATAAAAATCAAATGACTAAAATACTTCACTATCATGAACATCTAGTAGAATGGGCCCTCAAACTATGAGGACTCACTAAGAGCTGGGATGTATATGGGAGATGCTCAAAATCAATCACGTTGCTGGAACTAAGAACCAAGACCTACATTTTAAGACAATATGGAACATAGACATATATGTGGATTAGTACTTTTCGAATATACTGATTATTTTGGGGTAAATGCATAAATATAACAATATCTCAATTTTTACATCCGAATTTCAAACAATGCATGCTAAGTGTAAATAGCTCATCTTAGGCTTGAATAAAACAAGTACTATGAAATCATAAACATGAATAGTAGTGCATAATAACAAACTTTGTGAGCCATGACGCTTAGTTTCTATAATATTTAATACATTATAAGTGTAGGAGACTCACCTTGAACTTGAATAAAACTGAAAACTGAAAATCATAAAACTTGACTAATAAAGCATACTAAATAAAACTGGTGAGTCACATACTTAGGTTTTAAAAGCTTTATCTGTAATATTTCTTAAGGAGTTTCTCCTAACTTACATATACCATGTGAGCTATCATTAAGTACAACTGAGGGTAGATCTCACACTGGGGAAAGCTGTCCTACCCTTGCCATCAGAATAAGACCTAAACTAGAGTGATCACTATACTGAACCCACTTATGGGAATTAAAACCTATGCTGGCATGTAGTTTTGGGGCATGATACCTTTGAATCATACCCAACTTGGTTCTAAATACTATTACCATACTTATATGCTCAAACTTTAGAAAATCCACCTAAAAATAGCATAAGGGTTTATAATGAAACCACTTATGCTCTTGCTTACATAAACTAAAATCAAGATAAATAACTGTGGATTCCATCTCTTAGCTAAGGATCAAATGATCCATTTTTATTTAAATCTTGGTATAAAACCATCAAGAACTTAAGATAATAGTCTTATTAAAAACTAAACTCATTCTTGATACAAACTTTTCATATAAAACTTAAGAGCATGATCTTCTTGAAATCTCAATACTTAAACGTAAGGCTTAAAACCCATGCTTTAATCTCCTGTAAATACATAGAAAAAATTTATGCTCAATAACAATCTTGAAAATACTTCAAAAATATTAAGTCAAGATAGTGCAATCTTATGCATGATAGAAATCTCATAAGTTAAAACATAAACATAAGCACTTCATGTTCAACTTAAAGCTTTAAATCTCATAATAATCACATGCTTCAAGAATGTGTAAGCTTGGGTATAGACCCTACTTTAAAACAAGGAAATAAATCTTAAAATCATGCAATTTGGGCACAAGGGTGAAAGAAATCCTTTGTTCATAACCGCACATACCTTATTAGGCTTAATTTGTTGTAGAAACTTGACTTTGAACTCTTTAAGATGTTCTTGAAGTCTTCTTCTTGAAGGTCTTGAATTCAGAAACTATATTTTTTATTGTCTTGAAAAGGATACAATTGATTTTTGGACTTCTTAGAATTAGGTTAGGGTTTCTTAAATAGAAATTTGATGAAGAATGATTGTATAATGCTTAAACCAACATCTAATCCTCTTTTTTTTATGACTTGGGGTGAGGGTAAATGACTTAATTTCCCCTTTAAAGATTAAAGTCACAACTGGAATGCCGTTTAGGGGCTTGGTGCAATGCGATGACTTGCTTATTGCTATGCATGGTGTAACATGGTAGAATCACGTTGAGCTGGTGGAATCAAAATCCAAACAACCCAAACCTCATCCAAAAATTCCAAAAACTCCATGAGATATGCCCCATACACCCCTAAACATATATCAGCTTAAAAACGATCATCTCAGAGCCCGAAAGGTCTACTTAAAATTCCTCGAAGTTAAGCGGTCAAAATAAGGATAAATCTTCAACACTTAGCTAAATTTTTAGGCTTTAAGCCCCTTAGGCAAGTACTAGGAGATGAAATAACCTGAGACTAATACAGGGTATTGCATCTTTTGTATGAGGTCCTCATAATATGTCACGTCACACTCTGAGGCCATAAAATGGTGGTTACTGTAGGATACCATTTGGTACCTGGTATTCACACACAAGGCATTAGTTTATAAGGAAAATATGTGGAACATGTGCTATTTAAATTGCTTGAACTGAGGAAAGAGTTTATGGGACATGGGCAGTCTTAAAGTTCAAAACCTGAGATATGGACCAGTCCATCAAACTGGTCTTGGCTATCACGATTGCGGTTCACCTAGATCGCGATCACAATTACTAAGAATAGTCAGGATCCTACTTTCAGTTACTGTGATTACGATGACAGGCTCGCGATTGCATTAATATGATTGTGACCCTCTTACCGTGATCACGATAGCTGAGGCAAGTTTGATTAATTTCTCAAACTCCAAAACTTTAAATTTCAATGCCCAATTGTGTTCCATATCAAATATTGTACATTATAAACATGAAATATAGTCACTGGTATTCGATCATGCCCTTAAAACATATGAAAACAATTACGTAATTCGTTTGGGCATTTAATCAAACACTTGGTGAGCATAATCTATTCCTATAATTTTGAGCAATTTTGGGTACTCAAGACTTTCCCAATTATGTGCACACCAAAAAACAATAGCTAACCACATCAAGAAAGTATAATTACACCAATATTTAGCATGGAAAATTAAATTTTAGGACAATCTTAAAACATGAGTTCCAAGGCCTATACAAATGCATAAAAAGATAATTTGATGCATAAACTGATTGAGAGATACAAAGGGTAGCAATGCATAGTTTGGATGTTCCAAATATGACAAAAAATGGGTGAAAATTGAGAGAAAATTTCATGAAGTTTATGACTGTTCAACTTTTTTAATAGTCAAAATTTTGATCGCAATGGGGGGACGTCAATCACGAAATCCATTTCATCGCGATCGTGAATGCTGTCCCATCGCGATGTGATAACTGAGGCTATTTTTGCTCCCCTATTTTCAAATTTTCAGCCTATTACTCAAATGCAACACGCTTCCCATTTTTCAACCTCAATCAATACACCTCATAGTACCTCAATTTAATGGATTAATCACAAACGAAAATGAAACCAATTCTAACAATCAAAATTCAAAGGATACAGTCCACTTTTGTGGTATAGATAGGTTGCCTCTTATCCAATACCTAATTTATCATCACGGCATGATATTCTTCAAATTTTATGGTGGATCCATGAGGGACCCATCATCTACCTCCGCATCTACTACATCAATGAAGGACACCACTTGTAGTTCCATGGGCTGTTTCTTGGTCTTACATACTTGAAAGGACAGTTCATCACTTTTAACCCAAAATTTCATTTCTCCTCGCTCTATATCAATAGTAGCTCTTTCAATTGAAAGGAAAAGTCTCTCAAGGATAGTAGGAATCTCTTGTTCAATTTCATAATCAAGAATAATGAAGTCCACTGAAAGAATAAAGAGATCCACCTTTACTAAGGCATCAAACAAAACTCCAAACGGTCTCTTAATAGACGGGTCCATCTTTAATAACCTCATTATTGTTGGGGTATTAGTGCCCAAACTAAGTCTCTAATAGATTGCACAGGGCATGAGATTAAGGCTTGCACTAAGGTCACATAACACTTTCTTAAACTTGTGTGTCCCTATGGTGTAAGGGATTGTAAAGGTCCTGGGATCCTCTTTCTTTTTCAAAATAGAACTAGCCATGATAAAGCTACAACCATGGGTAAATTCAATGGTTTTGTCATCAACAAGATGTTTCTTTAGAATCAACTTCTTCATTAACTTATCATATCCCAGGATCTTTTGGATGGCCTCTAGAAAAGGGATATTAATTGAAAGATTCCTAAGTTTAGCAAGGACCATCTTGAATTTGCCATTATCCTCCTTCTTTATGAGTCTTTGAGGAAATGAATAAGGGACCTTCATGGTAGGGGATGGATCACTTTGTGGTTCATCATTCTCAACTACCTTAGGATCTCTCTCCTCATCAACCACTTCTTTACTTATCATTAGTTCTTTTTTTTCCCTTTCTTTAGACTTTGGAGCTTCCTCATTTGAACAAACCACATGCTTCTTCTACATATTTATTTGTTCAATATTGGCCTCTTTTTAAACTTCCACCATATGATCATTGAGGGATTTTCCACTCCTTGTGACTATTGCTAATACTTGGGCATCATTTTTTGAATTCACAATGGTATCACTAGGAAGACCCTCTATTTATCTAGCATTAAATTTAGTGGAGATTTGGCAAATTTGATTCTCCAATTATTTGATTGATGCAGAGTGTGATACAACCATTTGGCTGATTTGTGAAAAGTTTCCTTCCAATTTTTGAACCATCTTGTCCATTTTCTCCACTCTCATTAAGATTCTTTCTAAAACATCCTCGGTCTTGAATTTTTTGGGATTAATGGAATTGGACTCTTTGATATTTACTCGGTCATGGGGTTATATATAGATTGTACTCCATTTCCATGTACCTCCAATCATGATCTCTATCCCTATGACGTCATTCCCATTCTCTTTTACGCTCGGTCCAACCTTGGTTTCCACCTTGCCTTTGATTGGCCGGGCGGGAACCCATTGGATAGTTAGCCAAATATCTAATTTCTTCATCAAGGATCTCAGCCTATACTTCATCATATCCCTTGGATTCCATGACATTTACCATTTTTGTAGGTTCACCAATCACATACTTTGTAAGTAGTTCCAATTATCTCATCATTTTTGCCATGTTTTCCTCCATCTCTTTATCTCTCTTCCTTTGTTCTTTATCTATATAGGAGGTGGTAGGGGACCTTTTATCTACCTCAATATCTTGGGTATGCCACCCCATATTTTTCTTTGTGACTTTCCCAAGCAAGTTTGAAGCCACATTATAACACAACTTCACAAGTGACCTGTTGTCCGTATTATCCACCACAGTTTTGTTGACTTGATCCAAAGCCTAGTAGAAGATTTGGAGAAACATCTTCTCCGGGACCTCATAGTTGGAAAATCGTATAAGATTTCCATTAAATCTCCCCCACACCTCATATAAAGGCTCTCAATTCAATTGATGAAAGTTTGTGATTTCATCACGCAATTGCAATATCTTTAATGGTAGGAAGTATCGATCTAAGAACATAACTGTAAGTTTGTCCCATAATATGATGAAACCAGCGGGAAGATATCATATCTATAATACCACCTCACTCACTAGAGAATATGGAAAGAGGCTTAACTGTATAGATTCTTGTGAGATATGAGCAATTTTGAAGGGGGCACATACGTTCTTCAAGTGCAAATTTGGGTCTTCATGAGCTTGACACCTGAAGAGATATCACTCATTATGTCGTGGACACTATTGAAATCACCTAAAAAGAAATAAAACAATAACTAAAATACATAAACACCACCTTTGGTATACCAAAAGCTACAATCAACACTGCACAAGTGAAAACTAAGTTTCACTCCCCAATAACGGCGCCATTTTGATCACGCTCAACTTATTCCATAATTTATGGGCAAAGCCATCATTTTAAAATATAATAACCCAATGCGAGTTGGGATCAAATCCTCGAGGATTTAATTCAATATTCAAACCCTATGGGTGCTAAAAGAGTCTAAGTATATACCCGTAGTGTAAAAAAAATAAAATACATAAATTAAAATTAGGGGGGTATGGTTTTGAAGGGTTTCTTTACAAAGATATACTCAAACTACCCATTAATGGCAACAAACGTGGATAAGATTTTAACATGATACAAGTCTTGGGATTATGTCTTCCTAGGGGCAAATAATGCATGGGTCCTTAATAATCAAATACAAATGCTAGCTAATTACTATATGGGTAGGCTAGGTTAAGGGTTTTGATGCTAGTTTTTCAACCAAACACCAAAAATATCACCCAGGGATCCTTTTCGATACCCATGGGTGTGACAACTACATCCACAAAAAACTTCAATTGGGCATCCTTATTTCTTGAAGGATGCCCAAGACCTAGCAAATTCTCAATCCACTCTTATTTCTAAGATAATAAAATGGGAATAGGGAATAAGCTACATCTAACTATTTTTCACTAATACCTTGTCTCCCATATCCCTCTTTCAAGGAAGATATAGGATTGATAAGTATACTTACATCCCTCTTTCAAGGATTATGTTAGATTTTGAGAATTTGGGGTTTTCACCCACAAATTCCCATTCAACAAGCAAACATTAGTGAAACCCAACATCATTAACCAAGATTCTACACTAATAATTAAAGCTCATACATATTTGCACCCTATTTCAACATAATCCCAAGATAGATGTTTAGCTACTCATGAAGTTTACGGAAAAAAATACCAAAAGGATCATTCAATGATTCTATTTAATATGCAATCAAGTATTCTCCAACTTAACTTCAATTATGACTAAAATCAATTGGAAAATTAAGAACAATATTCTTTCCCAAATTAGCAGAGTTTTACTAAAAGAAAATTTCTAAATTTGGTTGGAGATCTCCAAAAAATGAAAGGATTTTCGTTCTATCAAGATTTGGAACCAGATGTGAGAAATGAAAAAATCTACCCCTGGTCTATGTTTTGCTCAATCGTGATTGCTGAATCTTGATAATGATATCGATTATCCCATCGTGATTTCCATATTGACTTGTCATGATCGCGACTCTCAAACTGCAATCACGGTATCTGAGGGTCAATTTCGTCTCATGCTTTTTCCATCTTTTGCACTAACTCTTCCCTTTTTATCTCTTTTCATCACATGTCACTTCTTTTCTTCCCATCACCTGTATACCTGCAAAACATAGGAACTAGTGCATTCAAATGATAAATTTGTCTTATTAACACCTTTAAATCATGGTAGTGTGCAAGAATTTGGGTGTCAATGAGTGGTAAATTTACCACTCATAATCTACAAATAAAGGATATAACTAAGCTGACAAGATAAAATCCTTAGCCTGAAACTAATTTCTGAGCTGCCTTGATTGACTAAAAGGAGTTGATTCATGCTAAGAGTTTAGAACTGACTTAAAAATTTCATGACAAGGTTGTACTTATAGAACTTCAAAGTGATAGCTAATGTGATAAAATTTTCAAGAGTTACTAAGAAGGGAATATGAGTTTCCTTAGACTTTCCTTATCGTAACTTCTAATAACAATAGAGGGAAAGAATTTTGGGCATTATGTAAGTATGGAATTCGACTAAGGAATTATAGCATGAGTAAATTGTATAATATGGAATATAAGTTTATAGAATAGAAGGAAAAATAGTATTGCTAAGCCTTAGTCGATGCAATTGTTAAATTTCAAGATTAGCAGCAACACTCAAATATCCTCCCCATCTATATTTTTCCTCTTAAAAACTATACTTCATTTGATGCAACTTATACTCTTCACATGAGTATAGCTGACTACTCCTACTAAAGTATGAGTTGAACTGCACACTCTCACCATGTTCAAGCCTAACTGAAAGTCACAAGGTAATAAAAATAACACAATAATATTAGCCTAAAACACGAGATTAAATATCCTATGTCTTTTGAAACCCCTCATCTCAAGAATAATACTCCTTACAACTTCAACAACTAACTCTGATATTCTATTAGGAATTCACTAGCGCACAATACATTCATCCTTAATTACAAACATGATGTTCAAGCCTATCGTTATAATCTCATATGACTTATAGGATACTAACCCATCTAGGAATTTTTTCATATTTTGTAACACCTCAATCAATAATAATTTCATAAATTATCTACAAAAAGGCACACCAAAATTCTCACTAACTATTATATATACCAGAGATTTGCGTCGATCTTCCTCTACACTTATACCTTAGATAAAACAAGCATACATTATTTTTCCCTAATAAGGGGCATCTACACTCTTCCATCTAACACATTGTTCATCCATTCTTATCACCTCTATATTTAGAGTGTCACTGAAGTAATAGAACGTGAGGACATAAATCATGAAATATACTATATATAACTTTGACACTTAAATGAGGCCTGAGGAATAAAGTATCATAGACCTAGATTCACTAATGAGATATAAATTGAGGACATACCCGACATAATGTGATTTCACTAGTCATTAAGGGTGTTCCATGAGTTCAAGAAAATGAGCATACTATGAAACATGGTTTCATACTTATCATAAGTTACTTAATATATGAATGGAATTCATAGATTCATAGGGAATGACCATGATCACAGAGTGAAGCTATTACTTCTTTTACTAGGAGATTGAATGAACATAAATATGCTTTAAGTGTTTAAGCATTGCTCACTAGCGTGGATCTATCAAGCAAGGCATGGATAGGGTGCCATAATGACTGAAATTCAAGGAATACGCTAGAGTCAGAATGGATCACTATCTCATCATAATTCTTATTGTCATGCACTAAAATCTAATTCATAAGAGTTGATTTAGTTCTTTGCCCTATCATCTCGCCCTTAGATTAAAGACAGCATCCTAAGCCTATGTTACTATTTCATATACTCAAGAGTGATCTATAGTTTCTTTACTCTAACAATCTACATTTAAATATTTAACTCACCTAGATAAGCTATATTTAGAAAGTACTAACTTCATTCTTAGACACTCCCTTAATATAATCACCCATAATTTTTTCTAGCTTCAATAATCATCATCATATCCCTAGACTCTTCTTGTCAAACATATCTGCCTCTCCAAATACACAATATATCATTTTCTTCATATTTTGTTAGTATCACAACTTTAAGCTTAAATTTTTCAATAAAACATGAGAATTATTACTACACTCAAAGATCAAGCATTATCAATCTAGAGCTCCTAACTATTAAGAATACCATATGCTATGTTACTAGCCTTCTTCATACTTAGAAACTCAAGGATACTATCTAAGGAAATACAACTCTTAAGAATCTTAGAAAATAATGTAGCCACATATTTCATTAGGTAAACCTCTATATCATACCTACACCATCATACTTAATTGTGAATCACTGAACTTAAATCCTTGCATACCTTATTTCAAGCATACTAGCTCAACTTCCATATAACTAGTAATACTATCTCAAGAAATCATTAATTCCACCTTGATGATCATCCATTGTTCAACTTAGTGTCTAGTACTAGCTATGATTAACCACAACCTCACATACTATTCTTGCTTGGCAAAACTTCAATAAACACTAGTCCACTAGAACCTCATAATAAAATAATTTATTATAATTTTATGGTCAACCTTTTTATAATCCATTAACATATCTTTTTTTCACAAATCACTACTACTTATCCATTTATATATCTAAATTATAAGTATAGCTCTATAAGCATCAACCAATTTTGTTATCACGATCACAAGGGAATCCTAGATTAACAATCCATAACAACCTAATACTTTCATCAATGACATATACTTTTCGAACACAATGAAACTTTATCAAGAACTCCTTCCATAGTTCAAGCATACTCCAAGTCACCTTAAATAATAACTCCTTCTTTACCATCTACTATGAAATCTAATCCACCCTCTCTACCTTTAACACCCAAAGATATATCACCTTAATTATAAGTTAATAGCATACATATATCCATCTATATACTTTTAACCAATAGTTATCCCCACCTTTCTTATCACTACACTTCTAAATACATACTCCCAATGCTAAGGCTATTCTACCACTTATGTATCATAATATCCTAAGTGATAATTTCATCATTAAATTCTCTATTCAATAATCTAGGTACATATACTCTCCTATCATGGATGCTATCTGTAATGAATGGTCAAAGAGAAATATGAATACATGTCATATGGTATCTTAACCGTACAACTCATATGGATGAGGGCATAACCTTTTGAATTAGAGGACTTAGAACATACTAACAGGCTCCTCTGTAATGTACTAAGTATGTAAGGGTGAATTCAATAAGTAAAATTAATCTTAATAATAATCACAAAACATGCATGTTAAGTGTAAATAGACGAACCATGATCATGAACGAAATTAAAAACTGAATTAGCATAAGCATAAGTCATAAAACATTATTTGAGTAAACATTTTGAGCCATTACACTTATATTCTAAAGTCTTCTTTATTGTGGGAGATTCTCTTAACCACATAAACCATAAGAGAAACATGGAATCCAACTTCTGATCCATGCTAAGGAGGGTTGTCCTATACCTATCCATTGATAAAGAGCCTTACTTGGGTGATCACCTATACATGTTTGTTTGGATAAGCTAAATAATGTCTGTACGTGCCCATTTGAACAAGCTGAATGGAAACTTATGATAAACCCTCATTCCTTTGTGATAGATACTACTCTCAAATCATACTATTTCTCGTAAATACATATGAAATTTACTCTAAAATAAGCATATACATTGATAAGTCTGAAAACACAATATGCTTTAGTTTCTATCTCATAATCATAATTATATATGTGAATTTCATATTTTTTCTAAGATAAGAAGATCAAAACTAAAATTATAATAAAATTGTAATAGTCTATAATCTGAAATAGTAAGTCTAAACTTCTTGTGAATTATGCTATAATTACATACTTTTACCAAATTATGATACTTTTGCCAAGAATGCTAAAATCCACTTCATGAGAACTACTATGCGTGTAAAAACATAAGAAAACCATGAATTTTCATGACAAATGTACTTTGAATCAAAGGGAAACATCAATCTTTCAAAATTATGTAAGGTGTGTAAGAACCCTAATTAACAAATTCGTAAATTCATATGAAAAATGAATTTTTTTCCGGGAACAAGGATGAAAGAAAATCCTTGGTCAAACCGCACCTACCTAAATTTGATGGAGAAACATGAGTTTGAAACCTTGGAAGTTGAACTTTGGGAAGAAACTCTAACTTCTTTTCTATTGAGAGTGCAGAGGAGAACGAGCAATGAAAACGGACTAAAGATGAGAAAAATTACTTTTCTTTGGTGTTTTAAGTAGTGTGGTAGGATCTTGACAAAAGAGATAGACCAAACTATCCCTTAGAAAACTAAAAAAATTATAGCAATTTCTTAATTGACGACTTCAGTTTATGGCCCATTAACGTCAACTCTCGTGATCTACCTAGGGCTAATTTAGAGCTTTATTGCCTAAGGTTGATGACTATTGTTGATGGTCCATCAACTAGTTGATGACTGATCAACTTCCATCATTAATCTCTGATAGAAAAACACTCTTAGGTAAAATGAGTATAACTTTCTACTTGATATCGTATTAAGGTAAAATTAGATGCGTTAGAAAGAAGACTCAAATATCTTTCATTTTATGGGTTTTGAGCTTCAAAACTCGATATATTATAGATGTTATACACACTTAAATTTGACCTTTTTATGATCGAATACTAAAACTCAATTGATAACAAATGCTCTCAACTCTACTTAGCTTTAAATGGTCCTTATGACAATGATTTGCATCGAAACAACTTTACATACTAGGTAAATGATCATGACACTTATCTATAGTTAAGAATAATCATTTTTGGGCCTTTAAATATACGACAAAAATTTCGAATATTAGATAGAAGTTTGTGGGGTGTTACATAAAATCTTAGCTTTGTGTTGTAAATACACAAAAACTAAAAACAAGTATTGAGTTTCTACCTCGCTTCCCACTATTGCAAGCAGTAGGTCGCTATAGCATATTTTTGCCACTATAGATCAAGTTATTTTTTTTCTATAGTAGTGCCGCTATAGTGGGAATCAGACAATAATATCAAGTTCGACGTAGTACAATATTAGTTTCAAAGTTAAAACATTATTTTTCATGAAATATCATTCATACGTCAAACTAGGTTGAAAAGGGGAAATTTTCTATAGCTTTTATTTGAGTTCTATCATTGAGGTAAGTTATTCAACCAATTTAACTTATTTTTATCCTTAAATCCTTTGAATCATCATAGATTGATCATGGTGGAAATAGTGGGTATAATCCTAGGTTATAGAGCCTGAAGTAATTTTGTTTATAGTGGATTACAATCTCTTTTTAATGATTTAGAAATGTAAATTATATCTTCTAAACGAGAATTAGAACTATTAATTTTAAAGTATGGAGAATTTAAATATAATGAAGGGTATTTTCTAGAATAGTTGAATTGTTCATGAACTTAAGTAAAAAACAATGAACTTAGGTTTATAATGCCTAGAATTGATAGACCATTAATTGAATTATTCTTATTTGTTATTTTTAGACCAAGTTCAAGTCGAGACTGCAATAAAAGGCAAAATGCAAGTAATTTAGAGCACTGCAGAGATTGTTTTTAGGTAGGTTATGGTTGTATTTGACCCGAGACTCAACTTTATAGTATAGTGCTCATTAAATAAATATTTGTTCACTAATTTCAAGTTGTGCTAATATTTGGTGTCAAATGTTTGAACATAAATTATAAGTGTTGTTTATTGATGAATCTTACTAGATACTTTTTCTTGTGAATAACGTATTATTATTATTTTGAATTAAGTGTTGTTAATGTATGGCATGTGCTGAATTAGTCAGTTCGGGGGAAATTAGGATGATAGAACACTTGGTTTAGGATAAGGATGGCAAGGTACTTAGTCGACTTATGATATTTCTGGACTACGCTTGTCACTTATATCGCGTGGATAGCGGAAAACTATATATTCCATAGCATATGTGTTGTCATGACCCAAAAGTTGAGGTCATGATGGCACCTACTAAAACCCAGTCATAGTGGGAAAACCAAAAACCCACCAAATAAATGAAAAACCAAAATACTAAAAAAATAACGTAATAAGAGACTTCGAGCATGAAGTCGGTATATAATATGTAAATAACATAAATATCAAAACAAAAACTATAAATCCTTATAAACCTGGTGTCATAAGTATGAAGAACATCTAATACAATCAAAACATTGAATAATAAAAAAGCCTGTCTTTGAAGTAAATAAAGGCAAATAAGATAGAATGAGGTTTGTAAATCTACATCGAACACAGGAGTTTAATGATACCTCAAAATGTCAACCTCTTATTGCACCAGTCAGCCACCACAATTACCCTTTATGATTGCCAGACCAACACCACTATTGCAATGAAAAATTAAATCCTTCTCCATGAATGTGAGGCTGATCCCACAAATGTGAAGAAGGAATATTTGTTGCACTAGATACAACAACCAACGAAAAATGCAAGTTTTCAAAGTGTATGAACAAATCCTTAGGATTCAATTGTGACCCCACTGAAGTGAACCAAATATGATACTAGGATATTTTTGATGTGCCAAACATAGTGACACCATCAAATTTATGAAAAGAGGTCATTTACAATAATTTAGCTCTTGGGATCCCCTTTAGATTTATTTTGACTAGTTTTTGTCAAAAGGGCAAAATAAAGGCTTGGGCCCCAAACTAACTATGTTATTAATACAAAACAAAAATTTTGGCTCTAAGGTAATAGTCCAAAACACCATCCAACACTTGAAATACAAAATTTTGAGCGAAGTCAAATCATGGCTATAAAAGCCAATCACAAATTACTTATAAAAACTATAGAGATGGGAAAAACATACAAAACATATAAAAAGCTAAAATTCACAACTGTAGTTTTTACATTATCCACCACTAAAATATAATTTTTTTCTCAAACTAAAAATTAAATAAATACCTGAAGTGGTAAAATGATGGGGTATCTATGTTGTTTATCAGACTCAACCTCCCAAGAAACCTCCTTAAAAGGGTGATGTATTCGCTAGACCTTTACTTAATCAATATGCGTAGAACTTAGTTTCCTAATGAGCATATCTAGGATATTAATGGACTCCTCCTCGAAGGATAAATCATGGTCTAATTCAACAGATTTCCACTGAATCACTTGTGCATCATTTGGACGATATCTCCTCAATTTGGAAACATGAAAAACCAGATGGATACCTGACAAATATTAAGGCAAATCCAACCTACAAGTTCTATCTTCATACTTTTGAAGGATATCAAAAGGGCATATTGACCTTAGACTAAGATTATTTTTCATCCTAAACATAATCACACCATTCATTGGTGAAACTTTAAAAAAACTCAATCTTTAATCATGAAGGCAACATCACAGTCTAGATGGCCGGTATAACCCTTTTGCTTTCTCTAGGAAACTGCTAGCCTTTGCTAAATCAATTGAACTGGGTCCATCAAATCTCTCAAAAAATTTATGCCCTAAGTCCTTAAATCAAAAGGGTCAAATCATTTCATGAGGGATCATACATATCTTCCTATATAAAGCCTCAAGAGGTGTCATTAGAATATGGAAATACTAACCGTTGTTGTAGGAAAACTCTTCTAAAGGAAAGTATTAGTCATTGACTATCAAAGTCCATAAAACATGCTTGAAGCATGTCCTTCAACACGTGAACAGTCTTCTAAAACTGACCATCTATTTGAGTATGAAATGTCATGCTCAAATCAAGTTGAGTACCCAACTCACTCTACATGGTACTCTTAAAACTTGAGGTAAGCTGGGAAACTCTATCAAAAATAATATAAGAACACGATGTAATCAAACAATCTCTATAATGTAGATCTTGGCCGACTTCTCGACATTGTAATTGGCTCTCATAGGTACAAAAAGTGCTAATATAGTAAGCCTATCCATGATCACCCAAATTGAGTAAGTCTTTTCAAAGGACTAGGGTAGGATATCTATAAAATCCATAGTGATCCATTCCTACTTCACTGAGAAATAGACATCCCTTGCATTGTACTAATCAATAGTTGATGTCCATACTTCACCTGCTAGGAATTCAAATACCTAGTTATGAACTCCATAATATCCTTCTCAATACCACCCCACTAATAATACTTCTTTACATCATGATGCATCTTAGCGGATCAAGGATGAATGTAGTATCTAAAACAATGAGCCTCTTCCAAGATCAATCTAATCTCTCCACCAACTTTTGGCACATAAAATCAACCACTTATCCTTACAAAACTATCAAAATATAGAGATGAAAAATTTTCCTTGCCACTCTATACTTTCATTAGTCATTGTCAATCTATTATCATCAAATGGATGGGCAAGAATATTCTCCATCAAGGAAGACCTGCTCTCAATAGATACCAAAATATGCCCTAGTGATGATATTTATCAATCGTAACCAATTGGTTAGCTAAGTCTTAAACCTCTAATGCTAAATATCTCTCTTGGGTCAAGAGATAATCTAAAAAACCCATGCTTATTGACTTCAAGCTTAAAGTATCTATGACTAGTTTAGGCTTGTCTGGATGATATAGAATCGTAAGGTATTATGTGAATATCACTACCTTATGTTATGATATTTCTTAGTGAAGAACTGATGAAGGCTATGATGATTGGAGAAATCTTTTAATAGACTCCATTAAAGTAATGTCGCCTTAACTTCAATACAATCAGAACCACAAAAATGCCAAATAATGAGTAGGGTAATTCTATTTATGAGGAATCAATTATTGAGAAGTATAATTAATCACCTTACCCTCCTTATCAACACTCCACCCAAGTCAACTTCTAAAGTATCATAGAACATAATAAAACCCACACCCTTCATGGGTAATGTCGAGATAGAAGATACTTGTTGATCCATTGAAATCTCTCCTCATACGCACCCGAACATTGAAGAACATTCCTCTAAGTTAGCTTGGTCAAATGATTAATACCCTAAAAGATCCAAGATAAGTTTCAAACTATTCATCCATTGTTTAAATACCCCTAAGTAATTATTTTAAATCATAGATAAGTGTCATGATCATTCAACTTTTGTGTAAAATATTTTTGATGAAAATTGTGATCATGGAAATCACTTAAAGCAAAGTCGAGTTGAGAACACTTGTTTCAATTGAATTTTAGTATCTGCTCCTATAAGGGTCAATTTCAAATAAGTGTAACTCCTATAATATAATGATTTAGGTGGAATAATTTATATCAAATGAAATATCAAAGTTTTTTTTTCTAACGAATCAAATTTCACCTTAATACAATATTAGACTAGAAAGTTATGTTTATTTTACTTTGGAGTGTTTGTCTGTTCGAATATGATGACTAAGTTGACAAGCCGTTGACTAGGTGACAACTAAGGTGATGAGCCGTTAGTCCAAATCATCAGCCTTAACAAGAAAATGGCAAAATCTAGGTAGAGTTGATGACTAGAGTGACAATACATCACCAAACTGACAACTTTTTTAACCTAGTCATCAATTGAAGAATCCCTGCGTCTTTTTCTTTGTTTTCTTAGGGGAATTTTGGTAATTTACTCACCTCAAATCCTACCCCCATGACTTAAATAAATGTATAAATATTATGTATTCATCAGTTATCAATTTTGAATGTTTATTCTTTTCTCTACTCTCAAGAGAAAAAAGTTAAGGGTTTTTCCATAAGTTTAAATTTCGAGGATCCAAATTCATATTCGCCTTCAAGAAATCAAAAATTCAAGAAATTCAGGTATATGGTGTTTGAACAAGGGTACTCTTCTATCCTTGTGCCCAAATGTTTTATTTTAATTGATTTTGAAAAAATTAATTTACTAGGATTGATACCCATTTTTTTTGTTCTTTGAGATTTTGATGCTTACTCATGAATTGAACATTATTTTGCATATAATTTCATGTTTACATATGATTTGAATCAATAAAAGTGACCTTGATGGTTAAGTATGATGATTTCATGATATGAATTTCATTATGTTGTCAATATGCTTGACAAGTTGATAAAAGATTATAATTTTAGCATCGCGTTTGTTATTTTTATTTGAAGTTTCTGTGAGATAATGAATCATTTCAATTTTAAGATTATAATCTCAATTTAAAAGTACTAAAACATAGTTAAAGTTCAATTTTGATCTTATAATCTAAGATAAGACATAAAATCCACAAGTTTCCTCATGAGTATGATTTAAGAGAAACATAGTTGATTTTCAATATACAAAACCCTTATGCTATTTTAAGGTGTATTTCATAAGTATAAGCATATAAGTATATGTTTGGGAGTATTATTTATCACCGAGAGGGGAATGTGAGTTTAGAACATCCAAATCTTTAGAAACTACATTTCACTGTAGGTTTATATTTAAGGGCCTCGCCAGAGAGTGTCCCTTCCTTTACCCAATATGGGATAAGTATAGTGATAAGGTTCTTTTCCGATGGAAAGGGTAGAGTATATCTCCTCAATGTGGGTAAGACATTGGACTCCATGATACCTCACACAATTTATATCAGTTATAAGAAACTCCTATAAAATTTAAGATTTTAGACACTAAGTTTAATGACACACTAAGCTTATTAGGTTATGATTTATGATTCATGTTTTATCATAGTTCAAGTTTTAGTTTTATTCATGATCAAGGTGAGTCCCTTTACACTTAGCATGCATGATTTGAAAGTATGTTCAGCTTCAGTTTTACTTATTGCATTCACCCCTACATACTCAGTATATTCTAAAAGTACTGGCTACATATACATTTGTGTGGCTACATTATTTTATAATGTAGGTACCAGTTGTAGTCCATACACCATAATTAGATAGTTTGCAGCTTTTATCCAATAGGTGATGAGTTCTCTTGATTCGAGGACTTGAGTCAACTATAGTTCCAGTATTTTATGTTTTATTTGGTTGTATTAATTAGGGATAACTAGGAGTAATGTATCGACTACCTTTAGTCAGTATTAGTAGTTGCTTCATAGACAATCTGTTAGAGTTGATGTATTATATTTTAATTTCTTTTTTGGATATTCTAGCGTTATAAATGTTTTAGAAAATTTTGTATTGAACAAGTTCAACTAATGGCATTTCTCTAGCTTTTTATTTTCTATTTTATGCATTTTATTTAGTTGCTCATGAATTATGTCAGTATCATAGGTTAGCTTGGGATCACCTATGGTTCTAAGAATCGTGTGACATCCAGGGGGTAGTCTTGGGGAATTACAAAAGAGATTAGAAGAGAACCCCTGCCCAAAGTATCGATAATAGCTCACTAACCTAACCAAACTCTAAATCTCTTTAGGAGAAGTAGGTCAAGCCTAATCACAAATTGCCGCTATATGACCCAATACTATAATACCATCCTTGTTCACTACATGAACTCAAATAAAAAGAATAGAATCAAACTAAAACTCACACTTGGAGAACTTGGAGTATAAATTCTCATCTTGTAACCTCTGAAGTATAGTCCTCAAGTGTCTCACATGGGCAACCTTATTTTTGGAATAAACTAAGATATCAATGATGAATGCAATCACGAAGGAAATAAGATATAGTTGAAATACTCAGTTCATCAACTTCATGAACATTGTTGAGGCATTAGTCAGCCCAAAATTCATCAATAAGAATTGATAATGACCATACTAACTATGAAAAGTCATCTTTGGATCATTCAAAGCTCTAATCCTTAGCTGATGATATCCAAATCTCAAGTCAATCTTAGGAAACACCGAAGAACCCTGAAGCTAATCAAACAAATCGTCAATGAGAGAAAGAGGATACTTGTTCTTGACCATCACCTAGTTTAATTATCCGTACATTGAAATGTCAACCTCTTGCCGCACTAGTCAGCCACCACAGATTAGACTTGTACTGGGATCTACACTGAAAGGGCATAGATGTAGAAATGAGTATAGTATACTTATCGTCAATAGGTATCATAAGCTGACTGAGCAAAGAAGAAATCTAAACAAATAAAGAAAACTATGAGTACACTTACACTTCTACCTGCATACAAAAAGTTCCCCAAAAGTAGCACACACTGTCTCTACCAATAGTTCTACAGTATAAAATTTATAAGGAACAACTACACACTAATATATACGAAAATCAAGTGAAAAGGAGCAAAAAATAGAAGTAGCAGTACAAATGGTGCAAATGTAACACAATGCAATGATGGTGGAAAATGATGATATAAGCTATCACATGAATATCGTATACATCTTCCAAGCCCCAGCACTATAGGGTATGAATCATGGGGTTTAAAGCTCATATACTCTCATAATCTCATTATTATGTCTCAATCACCTTTTCGGAAAATGACCTCAACCAAGGGTTTTCAAAATATAACAATCAACCTTGTTGGCAATGAGCTCGGTCAAAGATTTTCTAAAGTATCTTAATCAACCTTGCCAACAAGTGACCTCGGCCAAGGGTTATACAATATTTTTTTTTTTCAAATTTAGTGTTTCTTAATGGAACCAATATCTCATGAATATGTGTGAAGGAAATGAGGATGTAATGCTCACAACCAATCAGTATAAAGATAAAAATCAATTCAATACAAGTATAAATGATCTCAAAATCAATTCATGTTTTCAACTTGTTATAATATAAGCCCTCGTGTGGTACCACAAGAAAAAATAGTCATCAAAAACATCAATAATACCATTTCACACCCTACACCCAAGAATCACTATAATGAGAGAGGTAAATAATGCTCAAATAAGGCCTATGATATCTATTCAAGTCCCTAAATAGGCATCACAATGATAATAATGACATTTAATACACAAGAAAGGCCTATAATAATAAATAAAAATCCTGTAGGTCAATCATACAAAATATAATATCTCAAGTAAATTACAATATGCATATAAGCCCCTACATTGGCCACACGATAATAGTAAAAGCCTTGAAAATACAATTCCCACGTCTAATTCCCTAACCAATAACATGTTTTACAAGAACGATTAACTATCCAACCCATTCTGAAGAAAGTAAAGCCCTAACCTAACTCGAGAAATAAAAATCCAAGATTAGACCCTTCACTACAGAGCCTTTCCTTTATTAATGGTTTCAAAATGAACTAAATCTATTAAATATGTAATCTACACATTAATAGGGATTTGATAAAACATACATTGTCTATATTTAAATTGAGTCCAAAAATAGTTCAAAAAATAAGTTTAAAATCAAAAGGGGTAAATCTGGAATTTTATTATAGAAACGTGTTCCTCATATCAATAGAAGTCTAAATTTAAAAACCCAGTAAAAATAAGGAAAAATCAATCTTCAAATTGATAAAAGCCCAATTTAAAGATTTCTCAGTAAGAAGTTCAAAATTCCATGTTTAAATCACGTTTTTAAAGTTATTTAGAAGGTAGAATCAATACAAAATTATGGAGATAGAAGATAATAAGTTAACCAAGCACAAACAATGACGAAATCCCTTAGAAATAATCTTTTACTAAGATTCCAAGTGCAAAAATTGAGAAAAATTATAAGACTAAGGTATATATATTGTTTAGGTAAATAATACCTTGCGATCGAGGTCTCTGCCTCATGATCAAAAGGATCAACATTAAGCGGGCATTTAATTTCCCTTCATGATCATAGCCCCTTCCTTATGAATGTGAAGCCTAATGACCCAAACCAACCATGAAAGAAATAACCCTATTGTGAATGCACAAACAACACTGACTTGATCCCCTTACCCTCCGCGATAGCAAGTCCACCACAGTGATCAAACTGAATAACAAAATCCTTTTTTGTACATGTGATGCTTGTCCACAAATGCAAAAAAGGGATATTGGTTGCACCAGAGACATCAACTAGCAAAATTGCAAGTTCATAAAGTCTTTGAATGAACCTTCGTGATTTATTTGGGAACCCACCAAATTAAATGAAATATACTACGTCTATTTTTGATGTTCTAGACTTAATGGCACCGTTGAATTTACAAAAAGAGGTCATTTACACCAATCTAGTCCCTGAGACTCCCTTTAAGATTATTTTGGCTAGTTTTTGTCATAAGGGTTAGATTCAGAACTCTTTTCAATACTCAATAATAATGCTACTAATAATCCTAATGATTGGATTAATGAAAAACAAAGGCATGGACCCTAACTAACTATGTTACTAACCCAAAACTGATATTTTGGATCTAACATGATTGTCCAAAACACCATCCAATGCTCAAAATATGAAGTGTTGACAAAAATCAAACTCATGGCATTAAAAGCATTTAAAAGCCTCAAACTCACCTAAATTACTTTGAATGCATCGAGGATCATACCAAACAACCTCACAATACAAAAATATCATATAGGAACTATGGAAATTAGCTAATAGGAAAACCACAAAAAGGTAAAACTCATGTCTACATTGTTACATTATCCACCACTAAAATAAAAGTTCATCCTCAAACTATAAAGCAAATAAAATACATGAAGTGATAAAAATATAGGGGTATCTACATTAGATATTAGATTTGACCTTCCAATTATCCTCCTAAACACAGAGATGTCTCTATTAGACCTTTACTAAATCAATATGCTTAGACCTTAATTTTCTAGTGTGCTTATCTAGGATAGAAATTGGATCCTCCTTGAAGTTTTAAATCACGATCTAATGCAAAAAATACCACCAAATTACATGTGCATCATTTGAGGGGTATCACTTCAACATAGAAACATAGACCACCAGATGGACAACTAACGGATGTGGAGGCAAAACTAGCCTATACGTTAGAGCTCTATACTTCTCAAGGATCTCAAAAGGGCTAGTAAGCCATGGACTAAGCTTTTTTTTCATTCCTAGCTTCATTACACCCTTCATGGGTGAAACCTTAAAAAAAATTAATCTCTAATCATGAAGGCAACGTGAAAGACATGATGGTTGGTATACACCTTCTGCATACTTTGGGTAGCCACTAGGCTATATTGAATCAGTCTCACTCGATCTATAAAATATCTCAATAAATCCATGCCCTATGGCCTCACCTTAAAACAGTCAATCCATGCCATGGGGGATCTATATCCTCACCTATATAAAACCTAAAAAAAGAGCCATCTAAATGTTGGTATGATAATTACTGTCTTAGGAGAACTCTGCTAAGGGAAATTACTGGTCCCAATGACCATCAAAATCCATAACACACTCTTGAAGTATGTACTCTAACAACTATATAGTCTGCTTAGACTAACCATCTGTTTGAGGATGAAAATGTATGCTAAAAAAAGGTAAATAGCTAACACACTCTTTATGGTATTCCAAAAACATGAGGTAAAATAAGTACCTCTATAAAAAAAATTGATATACGAAAACCATGTAATTGAACAATCTCTTTAATGTAGATCTTATCAAATTTCTATTCATTTTTATTTTCCTATATAGATATGAAATATGCTAATTTGGTCAACCTATCTATGATCACCCAAATAAAGTTAAACTTTCCTAAGGTTGGGGGTAGGCAACCAATAAAATACAAGGTGATATAGTCTAACTTTCACTCAGAAATGGGCATCCTCTGCATCATCCCACTTGATAGTTGATACTCATACTTCATCAGCTAGAAATTCAAATACCTATCCACAATCTCTATAATATCCTTCTTCATATTATACCACTGATGTTGGGTGTATTTATGCATTCTAGCATTACTATTCTAGTCTTTTTAGCTATGTTTTGAGGATGATTCTTATGATATATGTATTGATAATGATATAAATGATAATTTATTTGTCCAAATATGTTTTTACAATATTTAATGGTGTTTCCACATGAGTTTTGATTCAATTCAACTATTTAGAAGTCAACCGAGAAAACTGGAGTAACTAGCTTGAGTTAGGTGTTTTCTAGTCTCTTGTGTTGAGTTCTAATGTATTTTAATAAGTTATTAAGGTTTTTATTATGATTTTATTTGTTAAAAAACTTATTTATAATGTTCAAGGTTCAATTGGATCAAGAAAAGAGTGAAAACAATGAGTTAAAGCTCAATGTGAATTTAGCCTATGCTTAGCTTGTGTTTCTAGTTCATCGGTGAGGATGTTGTGTTGTTTTGAGCTCTTAATTGATGTGTTTAATGATTTAGGATTATTGGTGTATAGATTATGATGATATATTAAGGATATACAAGCTTCAAATCAAGTTGAAACAACTCAAGAAGGCCCGGAATGCTCAACAAAAGCACAAGACGGAAGTTGGACGTAATTTGGAGCCCTAAAAGGTATTGGGAGAGTGTATACTGTAAAGATATCCAATGGAGGACTTAAAAATACCTATGGATTTATAAGAGGCCCCAGATTTTGGAAATATAGCGCGTGTAGCTTAATTTGGAGTTTAAGAAGGCCCCACGATGCGTTGAAATTGCAAACAACTACTGGAATTGATAGATTTTTTGACAATTGTGAATTTGCATGTCTCCGCATTGCGGCTATGTGAAAAATAGGGATAATTATGCCCATATGAAGTAAAAAAGCGTGGAAACCCAATCCAAGTCGGTTTATGACTCGTATACTATAAATATAATGTTCCAAATTTTGTCTAATCATTTTGGGACCTCTTGGAAACCCTAGATCAACTTGGAACACCATTGGAGGCTACCACAACTTATTTTTAGGTTTTATCATTCTTTAATTTAGTTTTTTTTATGGTTTGTATCATCATTCCAAGGGATTGGATGATGAATATTTTCATTAAAGGCTAGAACCCTCTTTCCGGAGTTGAGGCCAAGAACATGAATACTTTTTAATATTCTTTATTGTAGTTTAATTTTGGATTATTATTTGGTTGTTCTTAATTTCTTGAGCCTACTATTTTAATAATTAGCTACCACTAGAATAAATTTATATTTTTATGTTAATTCGGGAGGAGAATCATAAGATAGAATGAAGAAATTAGGGAACAAGATTATTATTCTTTTATGAAATAAGGAATTTGAATTAGCCTCTAGGATAGGGATATACCCAGAAGCCTTGTTTGATTCAATTTATAGAAGATAACTTCATAGATTTGGATAAATTTTTGTATCTCTGCGGGAGTTGCAGGTACAATGTCCACTAGATAGAAGATTTGAGGTTAGGAGACTAAAATCGTAGCATAAACCTTGCGAATCAACAATCCGATATCCAACTAAACTATGATAGGAACAGAGATTTGTATGATTGTTCAAAATGCCTCAACCCTGGTCTTTACTCCATTGATTTTCCAAGATTTTATTTTATGCATTAGTTTAGATTAGTTTTAACTTTCAAAATTACAAATTTATTTGCTACTCTACTCAATTAGTTAAACTAGAATAGGATAGACGGCGAACACAAGTCCTTGAGAGATCGATACTTGGGCTTTCTTGAAGCCACTATATTACTTGATAAGGCCACGTACACTTGCATGTGTGCTTGGGCACTGTCAACAGCAATAACTAAACATGTAAGTCACAACTCAAACGAGCAATAAAGAAGAGATGCTGAACAAATGTTAGCATCTTAGAATAAGTATTTGGCATACATGAAGAACCAAAGAGGCTGCTGAGTAAGTGACTTTCCAACCGGTTGTAGACGAAGTTGCAGATAATTTGAGGAAGTATGAGTACTCTAAAGATGATATTATGGAAATTATGATCTAGCCACTGCCATCATGTCTACAATGTCTAAACAAATAAAGATTTTGGGTAGATATTAGCCAATGTGTGGAGCAAACACAAGAGTCGCATTCAATCGGTTGTCATCTTGATCTTGAGACTGAAATTGAGAAGTTGAATAAAAGTTAGTGCGTAGTAGACTGTGTAAATTATGAAGTAGGATTGGTTAGGTCTTATTCAAAGCACTTTTCTACATTATGTTTAGATGATGTTTTGTCTGTGGAATAATTTAAAATAGTGGAAGAATGTGAAGATGAGGAACAAGAATCCTATATTATTTATTTAACACCAAGAAAGCAATATAAAAACACACCTCACTTAAAGGCCGAGTGGTTTACCATGCACATTCTATTACTTGGTTCATTAATTTTTGTACCACCATGCTATAGCAAGGAAAAAAATGAATCTAAGTTAGAGGTGAAATTTATATCCTCAAGGTGAAGGAAAAAACATGATTACGTCATGCCGTGACACTAAATTAGGCACTTCTTAGGAGGCAACCCAATCTAAGATATGTTTTATTTTTATTTTTTATTTTTTCTTTTACTTCACATAGTTTTTATTTTTGGTTGAGTCACAGATTAATGGAAAGTCTGAGTTCCATAAACTTGAGCTTGAAGCATGGTAAAGATTGAGTTTGGGGTCCCATGAATATCATTCATGTGAAGATTCTACTATATAGGCCTAGAGGCCTCATGGATTATTTCTATCTCTTGCTTTTAAATTCACCTTAGGGACAAAGTAGATCTTTAAGTGTGGGATGGGGAAATTTCCAAATTTTGACAAATTTTTTTAAAAAATAGGTTAGGAATAAGTGAGATATTCTTGTTGGTGCTATCTTTTATTACATGATGCAAGTGGGTTTGTTGATAAAAGCATGTTTATTAAGTGAATTACTATTTTTGAGACTCTTAGGCTATTGTTTGTGACTCTAGGATTTGTTGGCTTAAATTTGAATTTATGCTATTGTTTGGTTAGGAGTATATGAAGATCCTATTGAGTTGAGCATGTGCCATGTGTGTGTAAGGTTATTTTTGGTATATTCCTTGTTGCATGTGATGTCTAGAACTTACCCGGTATGTGTGTGAAGCAAACTAAAGAATGTGGGTTTAGAATATGATTTAGGCATATCTTTGATAGCCTTATTTTTACCTTCTTTTTACCTACCTTTATGAATTATCCTAGTTAAGCCCCATTGAGCCTTTAGCTTTATCTTTGGTAACCTCATATATAGCCTAATTCCCTTCTTTGATAGACTATAATTTTATCCAAAAAACCTCTTAAGTGCTTTAATGAAAAATTGAATTAATAAGGAGTTTGAGAAATTGAAGAATAAAAAGGTGAAATTGATGCCAAGGTAAGAGTTATTGATGTTTATATTTGATATGTGGTGGATGATTGTGATATAATTTATGCTAAAAATAATGCCATTATTGTAATAAAAGAGAAAAATTGATTCTTGTGGTAGTAAATTATGTGTCCACCAAGTGTTTATGAAAATGCATAAAAGAGATGGGAATACAAAAGTGGTGTAATTTGGTTGTTGGAAATTGGTTTTAAATGTATAATGTAGTGTATTAAAGCGTTAGAGAGGTTAGTCACTATTCTTAGCCAATATGGTTCCTACCCATCCCTTAGCCTACATTTCACCCAGAAAATTCCTAATTGATCCTAAGTTTATCATTTCGATATTAGTGAAGCATTACACTAAGGTAAAGCCTATGGTTCATTATGTGTAACTTGTGAATTCTTTGTGAGAGTGAGCGTAATTTATTTCTTGTACCCATTACATTATAAATTGCATTATTTTGAGTAATCGTGGGTAACTCTCTTGTTGTGAGGAGAACATATTTTATGAATGTGGGTGATTTGTATGATGTCATTGATTGAACTATATGCATGAGTTTGCTACTTGAGGAGTCCATTCTTGATGCTAGTATGTTTTTGATTAGAATTCTTGAGCTTTTAAATGTGTATAACATGTGTAGGGTTGTAAACTTGCATTCTATGTAGTCATTGTAGTGCTAGATTAAGTGTATTGCATATAGTGGAAGTGTGGAGTCTCTTCAGATCATGGTATTTATAATGAAGAGTTGTTCGAGGACGAACAAGGGTTTAAGTGTGGGGTGGTGATGTTAGGTGTATTTATGCATTCTACCGTTACTATTCTAGCCTTTTAGCTTTGTTTTGAGGATGATTCTTATGCAATATGTGTTGATAATGATATAAATGAGAATTTATGTTTCCAAGTATGTGTTTACAATGTTCAATGGTTTTTCCACATGAGGTTTGATTCAATTCGACCATTTAGAAGTCAACCGAGAAAACTAGAGTACCTAGCTTAAGCTATGTGTTTTCTAGTCTCTTGTGTTGGGTTCTAATTTGTTTTAATGAGTTACTAAGTTTATTATTATGTTTTATATGTGAAAAAACTTAGTTATAATTTTCAAGGGTAAATTAGATCAAGAAAAGAGTGAAAACAATGAGTTAAAGCTCAATGTGAATTTAGCCTATGCTTAGCTCGTGTTTCTAGTTCATCGGTGAGGATCTTGTGTTATTTTGAGCTCTTAGTTGATGTATTTAATGATTTATGATTCTTGGATCATATATTATGATAATATATTAAGGATATACAAGCTTCAAATCAAGTGGAAGCAACTCAAGAAGGCTTGGAATGCTCAACAAAAATACAAGACCCAAGTTGGACGCAATTTCGAGCCCTGAAAGGTATTTGGTGAGTGTACTGTACAGGTAGCCAATGGAGGAGATAAAAATATCACTGGATTAATAAGAGTCCCAATATTTTGGAAATATGGTGTGTGTATCATTATTTAGAGTTTAAGGAGGCCTCACGACGCGTTGAAATTGCAAACATATACTGGAATTTGATAGATTTTTTGACAATTGTGAATTTGCATGTCTCCGCGTCGCACCGATGCTCAAAATCGGGATAATTCTGCCCATCTGAAGTAAAAAATTGTGGAAAACTAATCCAAGTCAGTTTATGACTCCTATACTATAAATATAACATTCCAGATTCCGTTTTAATCATCTTGGGACCTCTTGGAAACCCTAGATCAACTTGAAACATCATTGGAGGCTACCACAACTTCTTTTTAGGTTTTATCATTCTTTAATTTAGTTTTTTTTCTTTATGATTTGTATCATCATTCCAAGAGATTGGATGATGAATATTTTCATTAAAGGCTAAAACCCTTATTCTGGGGTTGAGGCCAAGAACATGAATACTTTTTAATATTCTTTGTTGTCGTATAATTTTGGATTATCATTTGGGTTGTTCTTAATTTCTTGAGCCTACTATTTCAATGATTAGCTACCATTAGAATAAATCTATATTTTTATGTGAATCCAGGAGGAGAATCATAAGATAGAATGAAGAAATTAAGGAATAAGGTTCTTATTCTTTTATGAAATAAGGAATTTGAATTAGCCTCTAGGATAGGGATATACCTAGAAGCCTTATTTGATTCAATTGTAAGAAGATAACTTCATAGATTTAGATGAATTTTTGTATCTATGTAGGAGTTGTAGGTACAATGTTCACTAGATAGAAGATTTGAGGCTGGGACACTAAAATCGTAGAATAAACCTTGCGTATCAACTATCCGATAATCAACTAAACTGTGATAGGAATAGAGATTTGTATGATTGTTCGAAATGCCTCAACCCTGGGCTTTACTCCATTGATTGTCCAAGATTTTATTTTATGCGTTAGTTTAGTTTATTTTTAACTTTCAAAATTATAACTTATTTGCTACTCTCCTCAATTAGTTAAATTAGAATAGGATAGCCAGCAAAGCAAGTCCCTGAGAGATCGATACTTGGGCTTCCTTGAAGCCACTATATTACTTGATAAGACCATGTACACTTGCGTGTGCGCTTGGGCGCTATCAACCACCAATAATGCCGCTTTTGGTCATAATACATCTTAGCCGCTTCTGGGTGAATGGAATATCTAGAACAATGAACTCCTTCAAGATAAATCTAACCTATCCACAAAATCTAGGAACACAAACTCGGTCACTCATACGAAAAACACCATTAAAATTAAGAGATATCGTCGTTGACTCGCCGCTTAACATGCTATCATGAATCACCTTTAATCTATCTTGAATTACTCATAATTTATAATCTTCAAACTAATGTGGTCAAATCTTCCAAAATATACTTGAGGTGACAAAATATGAAGCCCAACCAATTGGTTATCTTAGAACAAACCTTTAAGGCCAAAGTTCTCTCTCAGATCACAAGAAGAGCTTAACTTCCCATACTCGCCACCTTCTGAGTAAAGACATCTTTTACCATATTAGCCTTGCTCGGATGATACATAATAGTGAAATCTTAGTCCTTAAACAAGTCAAGCCAACATTACTACCTCATACTAAGATCTCATTGAGTAAAGAAGTATTGAAGGTTATGATGATTGGAAAAAATATTACAATGGACTCTATAAATTAATGTCTCCATAAATTCGACACAAACACAACTGTAGCCAACTCCAAATAATGAGTAGGGTAATTCTTCTCATGAGGCTTTAATATCAAAGAAGCATAAGAAATCACCTTACCCTTCTGCATAAACACATCATCCAAGCTAACTTCAAAAGCATCCCTAGAATAAGATAAAACCTATACCCTTCTCAGGTAAGGTCAATATAGAGATAAAGTTAAAAACTACCTGAGCTGTCAAAAGCTCTTCCCTCACACATCTGATCACTAGGAAAATTCTTATTTTGAGTCAACTTGGTCGAAAGAGTTGCAATAGAGGATAAACCCTGCATAAATTGCCAATAATATCATGCTAACCTAACAACACTCCAAACCTCAATAGAAGAAGTAGGTCTAGCTCAATCATAAAATGCCACTACCTTAGCCTACCAGCCTTGGTCACAACATGACCCAAGAAATAAACAAAACCCAACCAAAACCGCACTTCAAGAACCTATCATATAACTTCTCATCTGACTACCTCTAAAGTACAATCCCCAAGTGTTTCACATAGTCAGCCTCATTTTTGGCCTCTAATGTACAGTCCTCAAGTGTTTCACATAGTCAACCTTAATTTTGGAATTAATCAAGATATTATTCATGAATATAATCCTAAATAGATTAAGATAAGGTCTAAACACCTGATTCATCAACTCGCTAAATTTTGTTGAATATTAGTCAACTCAGAAGACATGACCAAGAACTTATAATAGCCATACTAGTTAAAAAACCAACTTCAAAACATCTGAAGCTCTAATCCTCAAATAATGAGTATCAAGTCAAACATAAAAAAACACCTAAGAAGATCAAACAAATAATTAATGTTAGGAAGAGGATACTTGTTCTTAATCATCACCTTGTCAATTGTCGATAGTCAATACACATACTCATAGATCCATCCCTATTATTCATAAATAAGTAGGGGTACCCAAGGGGATATGCTAGGTGCAATAAAGCCTTATTCAACAAATCTTGCAACTGCTCTCTCAATTACTTCAACTCAAGGCTATCCTATAAGGAGGAAGGGAAATAGGCTTAGTTTATGTCTTAACATAACTAACAAAATTAATATCACAGTCCAAAAACACATATGTAAGTTTGTAGAAAACATGTCTTAAAACTCTTTAACAACTCGAATAGAATCTGAAGGAAGTGGTGAAGTAATACTAGTATCATAAATGTAGGCCAATTAACCAAGACACCCCTTTTCTACCATGCAATGAGCACATAGAAAATATATAATCCACTTTATACCAGAACTAAGATTTCACATCCATGCCAACCTTGGCACACCTAGATTAGCTAAGGTCAGGTTCATGGCAAAAAAATTCAAAACTGCATGATATGAGCTAACTAATCCATACCCAAGATAACATCAAAATCAACCATAATTAGGTTAATCATGTCTAACCAGGTCTCATGTTTTGCAAAGGTCATTAGTACACTTAAACTATCACTAAAGAATCTCGTACCAAGGTAGAAACATAAATAGCCACAACAAAGAATTCATTTATAGCATCAAAACTATTACCAAAGTATATCGATACATAGAAGAATGTACACAATGGCAAATAACATAGAAGTAGAACAATGAAAAAATGGTACGATACATGTGATAGATGCATGAGAGGCCTCTATCTTGAGTCTCTCAGGTATAGCATAGAACCATTCACGCTTACTCCCAGACTGAGTAACCCTATGTCCACTACCACGAGCTCCTCGAGTGCCATCTTGAGCACCTATATAGCCACTCATACCGCTTTATCAACCATATCTAACAATAAAATAGAAGCAGGGCAAAGATGATCTAAGAATTCTACTGCTTGTGTCACACTATGTGTGACCAAAGGAACCAAAATACCCTTTCTTACATGATGAAATAGGACTGGAGCCTCTACCAATATGACCTAAAATTTGGTTGCCAAACACCCTGGATAACATTAACCTACTATCCAAACCCTAAAAAGTTTTCCATAGTGGACTTCACTTATAGTTTTATGTACCCTTATTGGAGAAATTCCTTTCTCAAGATACATGTTAGTAAAATTATCCTATGGATGGATCTTTGTAGAACCACCACCAATCTTAGTACCTCATATGAATTTACACAATCAACTTAGTATGCTTTATGATAATTTTGAAAAAAGCTCCTAAACCTACCATCTGAGTTATATCTAACTGATAATAACCTGCTAAACCCTTGACAAATTCTTGATCCTCTTTAACTCGATGGAGATATTAGTAGTGTCATATATACATAGTGCATAAAAATATGCCTCATACTCTTAGTAGTTATAGATCCCTACTTTAGGTGATAAAAATAATCTATCATTTTATCACTCAAACTGTAAGGCACAAACCTCTCCAGAAAAACCTTAAAGACATAGTTCTAAGAAGGAATACCCAATGGTCTATAAATAATAAGAGAAATCCACCACTTTCTATCCACATTAGTTAACAAATTAGTCGCAACACCATAGGACATAAGGGATTTGAGGTTATGAGACCTCTCTTAGCAGTCAAACAAAAACTCATAAACATTCTCTCTATAGGAACCACCAAACATAGGAGGAGCCAAGTTAATGAATCTCTCAAATATCATTTAATCACTAGAACACATAACATGAAACAAAGAAATAGGAGAAATAGAGAGTCTAGTAGGCAAAAAATCTGTATGAAGGGGTACTACCTATAACACCCCAAAAATTCAAGACAATATTAGACCCATGCTTCAAGTTAATACAAAATCAAACATCTTTTTTTGGTAGTTTGATAAGTTATTCATACATATATTAATGACACAAATAGCTCCTAGCTTATAGACAAGTCAAAACATCCCATAATGATTAGATTTTTGTAAATAATAAAACTATAGTCAACTTTAAATGAGAATAACTTTTGTATTAATATGAAATTTTAATCTACAAACCCACCATCAAATATTTAATTTAATTACCTTTCCAATGCCAAAAATTTCTCATTAATCCAATATCGGATTAAAAAGTTATGGCTTTATTATTGAAGCACTATTAAAACTGCCAGTGACAATGACTTTGAATCATTGTCAGATATAATGTGTCATCGGGAGGGAGTTATTGCCATGGCAGTAGCAGCTGAATTTGGGTCCTTTGACCATGACTCAATTAATGAATCATGAGACCTAACGACATATTGCCTAAGTTACTGAGACTATTTCCAGGAGTTTACTGGATGGGTTTTGAGGGTTTTTCGATTTTTCAACTCTTTTATCCCAAAAACTATGTCATTTAAGCTATTCAAAGGCTAAATATAAAGGCTAAACAACTCAAAATCCCTCATTCTCAACATAACACATGAATTACTCAAGAAACATGTGATTTTCTACTCCTCTAAAGGAAGAAATGAGGGTTCTTCACCTACAAGTTCAAATACTCAAAACTTTAATTGAAGAATAAAAAGTAATTAGGTCTGTGGGCATCCAATGATCATCTCCTTTCATCCTCATTCCCAAATTATGATTTTTTATTCACTAATTTTATGATCTTCGTAAAACAGGGTTTTACCCAATTGTTAGTCTAAGCTTAAATTCAATTCCCTATGACACATTTCTTACACATAAGCATGTATTAATGATTATTCATGGTTTCTTAGCCCATAGTGTATCATTCATGCTAATCTCAAATCCATGCAGATTTACATGATATTAGTTAAGATTTAAAGCGAATGATCAAGATATATAAGATGTGTCAATTTTTAAGACGATTAAGCATTATCTATTATGATTTAGTGGATTGAAGCCTATGTAAGTTGACATACCATGTTTTCCCATGAAAATCAGTATTTTAACAAACTTAAAATTTTCAACCCTCGATATGTTGGTAAATTCATAATTTTGGACTTGTGCAATGAAATTTTCCTTTTTCCCTATTATGATTAGCTTTTAATATTATCATGTTTAGTTGTATTAGTTAGAGCTGATGGGTTAAGAATACCTAATTCTTAAGAATTCATGCTTATATCAGTTTAAATTTCTTGAGCACTTTAGATTATCCATTGTTGATATTTTCAAAATGTAATTATGATGAGTTATACAATTTTTAGTGCCATTTACTTAGGAGTATATCACCGAGTGAACGTAGGGATGATGGCGAACCAAGTAAACCCACACTTGTCCATAATAGCCTATAAAACCCAAATAACAACTAAGTAAGGACATGGCCCCGACTATGACCCAAAGAAATAAATCCAGCAGTACTAAGTCAATAAAAAAGAATAATGAAATGACAAGTCCTTCTGAAGGATGAAGGCTCACCACTTCACGAAAACTCAAATGAAGTGCTCAACCACTTAATGCTGCATAGAAGTTACAACAAAGATTTGCACCTTACATCATGAAATGATATAACGTCTTAGGATGGTTAATGGGATAAGCACTGGCATGTAACTCAATAAAAGTGGTAAAGTAATACCATGTCCAAATCAGTCAAAAACTCATGCACACATTCATATATATATATATATATATATATAGGATACCGGGAAAGGAAAAAAGGGTCATGAATGTGAGAGTTTAAATATTTAACCTGAACTGTATAGCTTGGTCCATCCTAAAGGAACCCATCGCCTATATAGGTTCAACTTCCCGTGATGAAAAGACCCCAATGCATGTTAGCCACAAGAATTGAGGAAAAATTGAGGGAATAATAAATCCTCCAAGTCAATAGCCATCATAAAATATTCATCAAGAATGCATCAAGCACAGTCATATAGACCCCAACAATGACAAATATGGTCTCAATAGTTCGTCCCCCTAGGACTCACATCTTCGCGGTGAGCTGGATAATTTCCTTTAAGCCCAAATTGGAACAATTTACACATAAACCAATCCATTAACCTAGGAGTCATCCAATAAGGCATTTACCACTTGGCATCATCATAACAATATGCTTGCAAGCTTATTAAATTATGCCTAACCAATTCATATTACCCAAATTGGACTCCAATGTTCTATTTAAAATCCAAAACAAAGGCCACCAAGGCCAATTAAAACCATATTTATCCATTTATCCTTTAGTGCAATGCAATGGATTCAAAGCAAGTTAAACCATGCAATTATCCTTAACCATAACCAAGATTATAAAGTTGGTTGAGGTTAATTCCATTCAAAGTCAAAGTTCATCCAATTTGTGGAAACCCATGTCCCCATTATTCCAATCATTTAAATAATGTGCCAATTCAGTCCCAAAACATCAAATTAAAGTATGAATAATTCATTTAAAACATAGGACAAGTAATTTTTTTAGTAACAACCAAAACCTCTCAACCCCAATGCAAAACCCATAACTTAAATCACATGAAAATCAATTAAATTAATGCCACAATGTAAAATTCATGTTAAGGGAAGAGAAACACGTTCGAAATACACAAGGAATTGAAATCGATTAAAAGTTTTGAGCCCAAATGATGAATTCACTGTAAAACCCTTGAATGTTCTTGGGTTTCAAATTTGAGAGAGAAAGCGAGTGATTTCATCTTTAAAAACAGAAGGAAATAGGGTTATTTTATGTTATATGGTCGTACAAGGGTAAAAATACCAAAAGCCCCTCACCCCAAGCGAAAAATAAAAATTGGATAAAATTAAAACATCAGCCAGTCAAAACCAAGAAGCTCTTAATATCGATTGGAGTCGTTGGTTAAGGCCACTTCTTAACTACCGCAACTTTTTATGGATCCACCTTGATACCTTCACTAGAAATAATATGCCCAAGAAAGATCACAACACTTATCCAAAATTTACACTTAGAAAATCTTGCATATAACTTTTGATCCTTAAGGGCCTGCAACACAATTCATTGGTGATTGACATGATCATCCTCACTCTTAGAGTATACCATGATTTCATCAATAAAGACTATAACAAACACATCAAAAAACCATCTGAAAACCGAATTTTTAACATCCATGAACACAACTGTAGCATCAGTCAACTTGAAAGATATAACCAAAAACACATAGTAACCATATCGTGTTCGTAAAGCAGTCTTAAGAATATAAATCTCCTTAATTTTTAAACGATGATATCCCGAGAAGAGATCGATCTTAAAGAAATACCTAAAAACCTAAAGATGAGAAAAAAGATCCTGAATCCTAGGAAAAGGGTATTTACTCTTCATTGTAATGTTATACATCTGAAGATAGTCTATATATATCCAAAGAGACTTATTTTTCTTTCGAATGAAAAGTACAGGTACACCCTATAAAAATACTAGGATGAATGAACCCTTTATCAAGAAGGTCTTTCAATTGCTTCTTTAGGTCTATTAATTTAGCCTGAGTCATTCTATAAGGAGGAATAGAAATAGGATGAGCATCAGGTAGAATATCAATTCAAAAATCTATTTTCCTATCGGGAGGGATTACAGAAAAATTATCGAGAAACACTTCAGAAAATTCATTAACCATAAAGACAGATTTCAAAGTGAGACCTTTAGAGTTAAATTGTTAACCCAAATTAGATAATATAGACATCCTTATGAAATCAACTTGTGAGTTGTAAGACAGGAAATAAACCTCTCTTTGGGTAATATGGAACTCCCCTCCAATTCTAACACTGGTTCACTAGGAAAGTTCAAACTGACCTTTTGGGTCCTATAATCTAGATAAGCATAGCATGAATAAAGCCAATCAATCCCTAAAATAACATCAAAATCCACCATATTCTACTTTATCAAATCCATTAATTTCTTTCTATGAAAGATGGACACTATACAACTCATATAGATTTTTCTAAAAACTATAGAATCACCCATCGGAGTAGACACACAAAATGGATCGGATATATTTTTAGGACCAAAACTAAAATCCATAGCCACATAAGGAGTCATATAGGCTAAGATAGAATTTGGGTCAAACAAAAAATAAACATCACAAAAAAAAAGTTGTAATATACCTCTGGAGATGCCTCAAATTCCTGACGAGTAGCAAGTGCATAGAGAAGATTCGACCAGTACCAGTACCAAAAGTAGCTCCCTTTGGTGCAAGAGCTAAAGAAGTGGAAACAAAAATTTCATTCGCTCCCGTAGCAACCCTGACTGAAGGACAATGTCTTTGCATATAACCAAATTGACCATATTTATAGCACTAATTTCTCCCCTCCTCAAAATATCAATGGTGAAGCTGCCCACAAAAATAATAAAGAGGATAAGTTAGGGCTAACTAAGCTCCACTAGCTTGATATTGGAGCCTATGTGCCTTAGGACCACTTCTAGATTGAAAATGATGATCACCTGAAGTCTTAAGATAAGGAGCACTGGCAGACGAATATGAATTTCCCTAATTCTTCTTCTTAGTCTACTATCTACCATCTCTGTCACTGTTGTACTGACCTGCACCCTACTTAGAATACATTAACTTCTCTTTCTACCTCTCTCCTATCTCTACCTATTTTTTCTTTTCATTCTCCACCTGCAATATATAAACTACTAGCCTGGAGATGTCCATATCATTGTTCAACATTACAGCCTGACACTCCAATACCAAATCATGGAACAACCTAGAAAAAAATTTCTTATTATAAATCTCATGTTAGCTACTAACTCCAGAGCATAATGGGATAACAACTAAAACACAGGGAATACTTAAGCACAATCATCTTCCCTTTCTTTAAGTCACAAAGTCTTTAGTCTTAGCTTTCCTCAATACTTAAGGAAAGAAATGATCAATAACGGCTATTAAAATATCATCCTACATAGCCTGCTTAGCATCATCACTCTTTGTAGATTCCCACTCCTTATACCACCTAAAATCTACATCCTGTAACTAATAGGAAATGAACTCTACACCCTCTAAATTAGTTGTATGCATCACCCTAAAGATTTTCTATATCTCATCAATGAACCCCTGAGGATACTTCTTAACCTTAGAGCCTATAAGGTTTGGGGGATTCAACCTCATAATATCTCAAACTCGAGTGAACTCAGATGAGTGAGCAATAAAACCAACAAAATTAGACTGATGATTCTGCATGCTACAGACTAAGTCAATATGTGAATAGACTGATGGAAGCCCACATTAAAGATATCCCTCTGTGGTGATTGAGCATAAGTATCACAATTCTGAGAAGCCCGAGTAGGACTAGTAGGGATCGGTGGGACCCCATATTGAGTAGTATAATTAGGTATAGGGACCCTAGAATGGGTTTGTACTTCATAAACAGGGTGAGTCCCCTCCATATTCTCCTCAAGTGGGACAGAGTTTCCAGTAGAGTTTCTATGACTGATAGATCTTTAGAGAGGCATTATCTAAAATAAAATTAAGCCAGGAATTAGAAAAGTTTCATTGTACTAAACTATATATCACAAAAATAAAATACAAAAAAGGGAAATATTCCTTAATGCCTTATGTTCTCCCTCTTATAAGTGTAGAGTGCTACATACTCATAAAAAGGACTCTACTCGACACGACTTTATGGGCACCCAATGATCCTAAACTGTGCTCAAATACCAAGATTTTCATAACCTGAACCAGGGCCTAGCCATGATGGGTATCTCAAGCCCACCATAGGCTAGAGACCACCCCAGATCCTAACCTTAATAGCATAATAATAACAATAAAGCTGATGGCAAAAAAAATAGTAATAAAAGATAAATAAGTCAAATGATAACTCTAAGTGTCAAAACTGACAATCCGACTTACACTTATCCATAATAGCCTCTAAAACTTGAATAGCAAATAAATTGGGACATGACCCCGACTATGACCAAAATAAAAAAATCTAGCAGTACTAAGTCAATAAAAAAAGAATAATGAGATAACAATGCCTTCAGAAAGATAGAGCCTCACTACTTCATGACAACTCAACAGATGTGCTCAACCACCTAACACTACATAGGAGCAACAATAAAGTTTTTGGATGCTACATCATGAAATAATGTACACACTAGAACGATCAGTGGGATAAGAACTGCATGTAACTCACAGAAAGTTATAAAGTAATGCTTGGTCCAAATTAGTCAAATGAAATACACATATTCATGTATATGCTGAGATAGGAAAAAGGGTCACAAATACAGGATTTTAAGGATTTAACCTAAACTGTGTAGCTTGGTCCATTCTAAAGGTGCCCATAGGCTATATGGGTTCAACTCCCTCTACTAAAAGGGCCCTAGTGCATATTAGCTGCATGAACCAAGGAAAAATTAAGGGAAAACTAAAGACACCAAGACAATAGCCATCTCAAAATATATACATAAAGTGTGCATTAAGAACACAGTCATAGAGACCCCAACGCCGGCAAACATGGTTTTCAGTGTTCATCCCCCCAGGACTCATACCTTGACTATGAGCTACACATTTTCTATTAAGCATGGATTAAAAGAATTTCCACATAAACAAACCCCTTAACATAGGATTCATTTATTAAGGCATTTACCACTTGGTATCGTCATACCAGTATGATTGTAAGCTTATTATCCATACTTAAAACTATGATTATAAAGTGGGTTGAGGTTAATGCTAGTATCAAGTCAAAATTTATCCAATTTGGGGAATCCTGTGTCCCCCGTTCCAATCAGTTAAATAATGAACCTATTCAGTCCCCAAAACATAAATTTAAGGAATGAATAAGTAATTTAAAATATGGGACAAGTAATTCAATCAGTAACAACCAAAACCCCTCAACTCCATTTCAAAACCCACAACTTGAATCATATTAAAATCCCTTCAATTTATTCCATAATGTAAAATTTAAGTTCACGAAAGAGAAATATACCTGAAATATGCAGGGAATTGGAAACAATTTAAAGTTCGGTACCCGAATAATGAATTCACTATAAAAACCTTGAATGATCTTGAGTTCTGAGTTTAAGAGAGAAATAAAGTAATTTGATCTATGAAAATTGAAGGGAATGGGGTTATTTTATTTTATAAGGTTTTACAAGGGTAAAAAGAACAAAAGCCCCGCACTCCAGTTAAAAAAAAAAAAAACAAAAACTGAACAAATTTAAAACATCAACATGAAATGCCATTATCATGGAGGGTAACCTCCATGACATGCCAATATGGTAGAGGTTAACCTCCGTTACACGGTCTTATCTTGGAGTCTTACTACCTCAGGGTCCCAAAAAGACCCCAAACCCTTTCCAAAAAATCAAAAACTTTCCTAAAAGACCCTTTTAACATTTTAAAACATAATTAAAGCCAAAAATTGACATTATGAACACAGAAGGATCAAAAATAAAATCGTCAAAGTATTATGGGGTCTCACATTAGGGTAAAAATTTGGACCCTGGTTTGCTCAGATTGGGGTAAGTCAGTTATTGTTAGCCACTGCAATCCTTAGTTCATGTTTCAAATTATGTTTAGTTTTAAGATTATGCATGACCTTGTACTTAGTTATTTAGTTTTCATTCAGTACATGTTCATACTTGGTCATTGCATCAGTTCACATCCCACAGTTTCAACCTAGTGTTCATAAATGACTCTTAGTTTAGTTTTACTTTCTTTTATACTATTAATTTTCATACTATCAAAACTTTTATGTACAAACATGTTTTAAATGTATATAGTTTTGCAAATGGATTACATCCTTAGTTTTTAAGCATGTTTTAAGTATTTTAATGACTAGGGCATATCTTATATTCTCAATACATTCAAAATTACTAATCACATACCTCTTTTGACTATATTTTTCATTTGATGTAGATTCAGGAGCTTACAATAAGATAATACCTAAGCAGATCACAATATTCAACCAACAAGTGATGAGTTCTCTTATTTTAAGGACTCAAGTCATTTACAAATTCTAGTATTTAATTTTCTTATTCGTATGTATTGATTAGGGATAGTTGGGTCATGTGTTAGCTACCTATAGTCAGTATTAGTAGAGGCTTTATAGATAGTAAGTTAGAGTCATTATATTTAGTTTTAGTTCCCTATTCTTCTAGATTACATGTTGTAAACTTTCAACAGTAATGTATTGAAACAATTTATCTCATGATTATGCTTCTGCTCAGTCTATTTAGCTTTTATCTATGTTTTAATTAGTAGCCCAAGAATTATGTAAGTATCATGGGTTATCTTAGGATAACTTATGATTCTAAGAATCATGTTACAACTATAGGGTAGTCTAGGGTCCTGACGAACATGGTATCAGGGCACAAGTTACAATTTTCTTAGGGTGTCTATCAAGACACGTTTGGGAGATTCTTATGAAATTGTATGCATATGTCTGTACTTTTTTTTTTCAAAAGTCTATAGTTTATTTTAAAAATATTTTCCTTCTTTCATCTCTCAAGTCGTGCAGTAGAGATGTTCTTTAAGAAACTTATATAGATTCTTAGATTGCTCCATTCATGCCAACACTGCCTTATTTTTGAGGTAATAGAATAGTCAAGCTTAAATTCCTATCGATAGAGTTTTCTTAGACTGTCCTCAACATACATTTATAAGATGATAAGCAGGATCAAAAGGAACCCATCGGTGCCTTTATGTTTTAAACTTTTAAAGATTTTATTCTTATTTATGAAAATCATGCATTTAGCCAAATTTAGATGTGCTCTCAGATCTCTTCTCAACAATCCTATGATAACATGACCGAGAGTTAGGATGATAAGCCTTAAATTGTCGTAACAATAAAGTAGAGATAATGTTTATATGAATTTATTAGATAATGTATCCACGGGGATGGAAAGATGTTTCGAATATTATATAATATACATTTGAGAGAGATTTACCAATTAAGAATACTTAGGGTATGATAGTGCTATAGCCAGGATCAAGGTTAGGCAGCGACCATAAGATATAAAATCTTGTTAAGGTTGAGTTTGTACAAAAAAATTTAAGAGGATTAGTGTTTTATGATTTTGATCTAGTTGTAATAAGTATGTATTAGTGTATGAGAAGTTCTATGGCTATCCATTTTAAGTGTTAGAATCTAAGATTAAATTATTGATGATTTGGATAATAGAATGAAGTGTTTAGAATTCTAGAAGGAAAATGTGTAAACTCTGTGTATGGTGATAATTCAGAAGGTTCAAAGTAATAAGTGCTTAAGTTATTGTGAACACTATTGAGGCTATAGAAAGTTAAAAGTTGTATCTCAAAAGGAAGTACTAATAGTGTGCTTCACACTTTCAGGTATAGCCTTTCAGGAGGAGTTCAGTATTTATTTGTATCATTATATCCCAAACTCTAGAGTATGGTGATCTCAATTGCAAGTTTATTATAGAGTACCACAGACTTAGAATAAGGGGTTAAATATATGTGAGAGATGAAAGAACAAAGAATCAAGTCACGTTATCAGATTCTAGTAGCAATACTAGCGAGTTTTAGAACAACACTAGAGGAGGAAGATGGTCAATCCATTCTTATCCTAGTATGATATTTGTACTTCGGTCACTACAAAACTCTACTCACGCCTTACAAATAATCTTAATGATATTAGCCCATATTCCTGTACGTTATACAAAATAATGTCCATTCTTAGTTCCTAGTATAAGAAGTGACAGTTCACTAAAAATTATGACTCATATTCCATTAATTTATGATTTCTAGTCTAAGTCAGACAACTCATGACTCATGTACTCATGTTTTATAGTAGTTTTAGTTCTAGGTACTTATGATACATTGTTAATGACAAGTGAGATCTCACTACATCATGTATGCTCTCTGATCATGCCTCTTGAATGAGTTTATTCCAATTATATTTTACTCCTCAGGCTCTAGTTATGTGCTGAATTTATGAAAATCCCTAAGTCAAGATTTTTCAGTATCCCTCTCATATCACCCCCTTATGTTGAGTGATAGGCTTTAATGATTTGGTGATATACCTTCAAAATATAGCTTATGGTGGTTAGTGACACTTTAACTAGGTCTTATAATTGATTGCTTAAGGTGGCAAGAATAAGTGTATCTTTGAGAGTGATAGACCAGTGTAGTCCTTTAAGTAGTGGAGCCTTTTATCTCTGAGTTAAGTTTGGATAAAGTGATAGCATTCAATTAGTCTAGACATAACTTTTAACAGTCATAGGTAGTGTACCCATACTAAAGTTAGAAGTTTCAGCTAGCTAAGGGTGGTATGTTTATAAAAAGGAAACATGGTTGAGGAATGTTGATAGAAGTTGTCAGTCCTCTTGATAAAATCATTTTTTTCCTATCCTTATTTTCAGCCTAAAATACTCTTGTTTCATAATAGGTAGCTTCAGACAAGAGATGTCTCATGTTCAACCCTAAGTCATTCCGATTCTATGACTATAGACTAGCAAACTTCGATGCTCAAACCCTATTATTATCCTTGTTCAAATATCTCACTCAGATCATGCCCAAAATTCTTTGCTCCCTCATGTTATTAGAATTTTTATCAAGGAGTGTTGAAGGTAAAAAATATTCCTTTCATAGAGACTTAAAAATTTCATATTATTAGATATCACGTTACAGTTTTAGATATACATTCGTGATAGGAATGCTTCATTTGAGTTATGATCTTTATGTATGCGTTAGTTCATATTTCAAGCAATTCAGTTTAGTAATCAGATAGATCAGCTCATATAGTTTTCCATCTTTTCATCTAGTCTTACTATAAGAAGTTTCATGAATGTTCCTACTCTATGATGTAATTTATTTATATTCATGCTAATTGTTAATTTAGTTGAGTCCATACTAGTCTAAATTAGTCCTAACCAAAAATGATATCTAGATTCACAAATTATTATCAGGTTAGTTATCCAACTGTAGAATTCAATCAGCAGTACTAGTGAGTTTATTAATTATCAAACAAGTCAAAGTTTTAGGTGGAAATTAATTCATCATGTCCATATCCAGCTCTTAGAATTCTATGTCATCAATTAAAATGCTTCCTGTACTCTTTCAGCAAATTCTGTCTTTATTTGAAAATGAATGATTCTAAGGGGATATATTGTAACACCTCAAAAATCCAAGACAATATTGGAACCATTCTTCAAGTTCATTAAAAATCAAAAATCATATTTTCATAGTTTTATAAGTGATTTATGCATATATTAAGGTCACAAATAGCTCTTTGATAATAGAGAAGTCAAAACATCCCTTAGCAATTAGATTCTTGTGAAGAATACAACTATAGTCAGCTTCAAACAAGAATAACTCTTGTATTACTAAGAATTTTTGAGCTCTAGACCCACCATAAGATAGATAATTCAATATCTTTCTAACACCACTAAGTTTGCGTTAATCCAATATTGAAGTAAAAAAGTTATGGCTAAATTAGTGAAGCACTATTAAAGCTGACAGGGACAATGAATCTGACAATGAGTCATTGTCAGGCATAACAGGTTGTCAGGAGGGAGTTTTTGATACAACATTAGGGTTTGAATTTGGGTCCTTTGACCACAACTCAAGTAATGTCTCATGGATAGACCTAATGAGTCATTGCCTAAGTCATCTGGATTGCTTCCAAGAGTTTTCCAAATGGGTTTTACGGGGGTTTTCAGTCTTTTCCCACTTTTTTAACCCTAACCTAAGTTGTTAGAGCTATACTAAGGCTTAATATAAAGCATAAAGAGCACCAAATCTCTTATTTTCAGCGCATCACACGAATTACTCAAGAAACATGCAAATTTCCACTACTCCAAAGCAAGAAATTAGGGTTCTTCATCTCCAAGGTCAAATCCTTAAAACTTTAATACAAGAATCGAGCATAATCAGGTATGTGGTTATTCAATAAGGATATCTCTTCATCGTCACATCTAAATTATGTTTTTTGTTCACAAACGTTATGATCGTCATAAAATAGGATTTTATCCAATTATTACTTTAAGCTTAAATACAATTCTCCATGATATATTTGTCACTCATAAACATGTTTTAATGATTATTGATGGTTTCTTAGGAGCATTTTATATTGTTCATGCTAATCTCAAATCCATGCATGATTTATATGATATTAGTTCAAATTTAAAGCAAATGATCAAGTTATTTATATTGTGTCAGTTTTCATGATAACTATGCATTATTTTTCATGATTTTGTGGATTTCAGCCCATGTTAGTAGACATACCTTGTTTTTCTATGAAAATTAGTATTATCATAAACATAGAATTTTGAACCCTTGATATACTAGTAAATTGATTATTTTGGACTCATGCTATGAAATTTCCCCTTTTCCCTAGTATGTTCAGCATTTAATATTATCATCTTCAGTTGCCTTAGTCAGATCTGGTAGGTTATGAACACTCGGTACCTTGGGATACATACATATATCAGTTTACATGTCTTGACCACTTGAGATTATCCATTGTGGAAATTTTAAGAATGTTATTATGATGAGAAATAAATTTTTCAATGTCATTTAGTTTGGGGTAGTACTTAGCATCAAGTGATTGCAGGGATGAAGGCTCACCCGTCAATTAGACTTGAGACATTTAGTAGCAGTCCCTAAGTTCTAGAACTACAGCTCTACCATAGGTTATAAGGGGTCACCCATTAATTGAGAAATGATACCCTTGTCATTTAGGACATCAGCTTAGTAGATCCATGAAAGCAGTGGTGGCATCCTTGGCAAGGTACTAGCACCCTTTCAATTGGGTTACAGGTTAGACCCCAATTTTTTTGGGGTATGTTGGTTATTTTTATCTCAGATAGTCCTTACTTTATGTTTCATATTTTTTTTAATTTTCAGATTATTGATGACCTTGTACTTAGTTATTTAGTTTTCATTCAGTGCATGTTCATACTTGGTCTTATCATTCGATTACATCCCACAGTTTCAGACCCAGTATTCATACATGACCCTTAGTTTAGTTTTACTTTGTTTTATACTATTAATTTATAAACTATCACAACTTTTATGTTCAAACATGTTTTAAATATATATAGTTCAGCAAATGGATTACATCCTTAGTTTCAAAGCATGTTTTAGGTATATTCATACCTAGTGCATATCTTACATACTCAGTACATTCAAAAGTACTGATCGCATACCTCTTCTGTCTGCATATGTCTTGTGATATAGATTTAGGTGCTTACTATAGCTAAATAGACAAGCATATCATAACATTCGACCAGCAGGTTATAAGTTCTCTTATTTCAAAAACTCAAGTCAGTTACAAATTTCAGTATTTCATTTTCTTATTCGTATGTATTAATTAGGGATAGTTGATGTCATGTCCCAGCTATCTATAGTCAATATTAGTAGAGGCTTTATAAATAGTCAGTTAGCTTCATTGTATATAGTTTTAGTTCCCCATTCTTTCAGATTACAGTGTTGTTAACTTTGAAAAATAATGTATTGAAATATCTTATCTTATGATTGTGCTTTCACTCAGTCAATTTAGTATTTATCTATGTTTTAATTAGTTGATCAAGCGTTATGCTAGTACCATGGGTTAACTTTGGATGACTTGTGATTCTAAGCACTATGTTATGGCTAGGGGGTAGTCTCATATCGTGACACTACAACAGATGGTTGTAACCTTAGAATTGAAAAAACATAAAAAGGAGTCTTCCTTAAAAAATAACATCAGCCAAGTGTTTTATGAAGTTTATTAATTAACCATATCGAAAAGTAACCTCAACCAAGGGTTTTAAAAAAATTTATTTTTCTTTAAAAATTAGTGTGTCTTAGTGTTATCAATGTCTCATGTACATGTATGGACGAAATGAGGATGTAATGCTCATAACAATTTAGTACGAAGATATCAATAAAGTTTAATACATGAATTATAAAGGTCAAAATCAACATAATATGTTAATTAGTCATGATAGAAGACCTTGTACAACACCACTAGGATAATAGTCATGACAAACATAAATGATATCATTTCAAATCCCTTACTTGGGTATTACGAAAATGATATAGACAAATAATGCTCAAATAAGGCCTACAATATATATTCAATACTCCACACAGGTATCACATAATAATAGAGATATTTAATGCTCACATAAGGCCTATAAAATCATATAAAGCCCCCACGACATCACACTAAATCTAATCTCTCAATTCAACTATATTGTGCATAAAATCCTCCGCACAAGAAACACGATAATAATTAAACCTTACAAATACTATTGTCATTTCTAATTCCCCAATCCATAGCACGATTTACAAGAATAGTAACTACTCTGCTTAGTCTGAAGAAAGTTAAATCATAAACTACCACGAGAAGACAAAATCAATACTAGACCATTCATTATGCAACCTTTCCTTTACAAGTGATCTAAAAAATGAAATAAATCTATCAAACATCGAATCTACACATTAAAAGGTAACTAGTGATACCCATATTAGATATACTTAAATTGTGTCCCAAGAAAGTTCAAAAAATGAGTTCAAAATTAAAAGAGGAAAATTTAAAATTTTATTTTACAAACATCTTCATCATGCAAGAGAAGTCAAAATTAGAAAATCCAAGTAAAAATGATGTGAAATAAACATTCAAATTGAAGAAAAATCAATTTAAAGCTTTTCAGGTAAAACCCCCCAAAATATATTTTAAAATCAAGTTTTTAAAGTTGTTTAGAAGGTAAAATCACTAGGAAATTATGCAAATACAACTTTAGAGGTTACCCAAGCCCGAATGATTAATAAACCCCTTAGAAATTGTCTTTTTCGAAGATTCCATGTCCAAAAATGGTACAAAATTATGAGAATGAGATAATTATACTGCTAAGGTGAACAATACCTTATGATCATGATCCTTACCTTGCAATTATGAAAGTCAATATTGATTAGGGATTTAATTTTCCTTTATGATTACCATCCCTTCCTCATGAATGAAACAGATAACGATCTGGATCAACCACAAATGTGGCATCCCTATCACAAATGCATAAAACACAAAACTCAAACTAATCCTCAATTACCCTATGCAATTGTGAGCAGACCACCACAATCTTGATGAATAATGAAACCCTTCTCCACTAATGTGAGAATTGGCCTGTAAACGCATAGAAGGAATATTGGTTACACCAAATACAACAACTAGCAAAAAATAAAAGTTCTCAAATATTCCAAAAAGGCCCTCGAGATTTGTATCGAACCCCAGCATAGTAAACTAGATATTCTACTTGACTATTTTTGATGTTCCAAGCTTAGTAATACTATAATATTTATAAAAATAGGTTTTTACAACATATTTGCCATTGAGAATCCCTAGACTTATTTTGGCTAGTTTTCATCAAAGGGATGGAATCTAAATTAAAGGCTTAAGGCTTGAACTAACTATATTTGTATCCTAATATCAATATTTCGATCAAATAGAATTTTCACACCATATGAATCTTAAAATATATAAATATCGATCAAAGTCAAACTCATGTCTTTAAAAGCCTCTAATAGGCATAAAATCACCCATATCACTCTGAAATACATACCGTGCTAATCAACCCCATAACTCAAAATAGAATATCAAAATAGGGGAAGGGCAAAACATTCAAAATACATAAAAAGGTGAAATTCACAGCTATATTTGTTACATGTGTACATAGTAATATAGAGAGTTTGATGGCTTCTTGAGTTAGTTGAGTTTCTGTATTGTGTGTACGTTATTTGGGGTTTATTGTATGAACTACTTCAGATGATATTTCCTTAATTTCTTGTGTGGATTAGTTCTTGACTTAATATTTGTGGTTAGTACTTAGTATTAACTATTTCTGAGGTTGATAAGACAATGAGGTTTTCTTGATCTTAATGAAAATTAAATTTAGTTGTAAGTTGTTCTTGGTTATTGGTAATGAATTAGCATTGCATTCCTCATTGGAGTCTTTGCTACTTGATTTAATTAGTTGGTATTTCTATGCCTATTATTGTAGCTGTTTAAGATACATAATTTCCTGACATGCTTGCTAATTACTTATAATTATTTAAGTTGGGTCGGCCTATGATACTTATCACTATATAGTGGTTTTGTACTGCTACTAACCTGTTCTCTTATTTTATTGAGTGCATAGCATATTCTAATAACTTTTATGAGATCTCACTTATGGATATATAATGGTATTAGATTCAAGGGTGAGCATTCATCATCTCGTCTGAAACACCCTAGATTTTGGTCCTTAAAAATTTCTTGACTTATAAGTTTATTGCCTAGACTAGTCTCTACCTACGAGTCTTAGGGTGTCATTACGGTCTGTGGTATCTTAATCATTGCCTTACCAGTGTGGATTGTCCATGTTTTTGTTATGATTATGATTGTCTCCTAACAAGTCATAATGACTCTATACAAGTCGTATAGTCCCATCGGTAGCCAAACTAGTGTTATGCCCAAATGTTCTGTCTTGCCTATGATTTGAAAAAAAATAGTCATAATGTCTAAGTATGAGTTGTATAGTATGACTCATATCCAAACCAGTGTGGGTGCCCAAAGATGCTGTCCAAACTATGACTAGAGGACATTAGTCGTAAGGTGAACCTATGAGTCGTAAGGTCATCCGTAATGATTGGATGATAATTTTTTAGTATTTTATTTTAAGGGTACTTTAGATATTTTCCCTTTTACCAAAATGTAACTCACAACATTAAAACCTTATTAGGACCCCATTCCTATTCATAACACACAAAAAAAACTTTTTTCTTCTAACAAATTGTCTCATGCAAGAGCATTAGGGTTTTCTCAAGGTTGATTGTCTAAAGCTTTTAAGAGAAAATACCTTCAAAAATAATGATCCTTTCAGGCAAGTTACTCTTCCCCAAATCTTATTTTATGAAAAACATGTGTTTTAAATGGTTTAATGGTATGAATTTGAATGTAGGTTTTTACATGGGTTGAGGGTTTTGGAATGGTCAATCATTGAATGGTTTTCCTATGGTTTTAATGAGTTGTTCATGCTATGAATTCAATGTTTTTTAAATAATGGGGTGCATGGGTATGGGAATTGGACTGGTAGTCGGGTAGTCCCCCAAATTGATGTTTTGTACAATAAAATTGGTTTTGTTAAAATGTTTTCTCCCAACCCACTTGTGTAAATGGCTTGAATTGTGGAATAATTTCTTGGTTTGACTTACTTACCTATTTTATTGTATTGTATAAATAATTAAATAATGAACATTGATTTTTAAGGTCTTGTTGGCTATGTTTTGATTTATTGAACAAAGGAGGTCGAGGAATTCCCCAAGTTAATGAAATTGTAATGGCATAATTATGAGCTTGCAAGCTAAATGGTATGATGATACTATGGTGTGCCTTAATGTATGATACCTTGGTTAGGGAAAGGGTTATACGAATCTTTCTTTAATTAGGCTGAATAGGGGTTATGTAGCTAAGACGCAAAGGTATGGGTTTCGAATGATTTATACTGTAAACTCATGTTTGCCGATGTGAAGGTTGGACTAAATGACCTTATGCATGGTTCACACTATTGATATATTTTGTATTTAGGATTAATATAGGGTTGGGGCATTCCTCAATCTTTCTTGATACCTTCAGTTCTTGCGGCTAACACGCATTGGGGTGCTTTCAAAAGGGAAGTTGAATCCATATAGCTTATGGGTGCCGCTTTTGAATGGTTGAGCTACGTATTCTAGGACAATGTTTTACTATTATGCTAAGCCTTGTTCCTACCCCCAACATCTACTATATATATGTATGCATAAATATCAACGTGTAAAGTGAATTTGAAATTAAACTTTTGGCTGACAATAATTTATCCTTACCCTGAGTTACATATTGGTGTTCACCCCACTAATTATCTCTAGATGCTGTATACCATGTGATGTAGGTTTTGAAGACACTTCTACTTTTCTTATACAGTGATAGGTGATCTCAGAGTGAGTTATTTATGGTGAAATGGTAAGCTTTCATTCTGCAAAAGACTTGATCATTCCATCGGTTTTCCTTTAATAATTTAGATTTAAAGACTTCATATTTACTTTGTCACTTTCATTGTCAGGGTCGGGGGTATGTACCGATTTAGGTTGTTTTCTGGTATAGAGGATTTATGGAATACTGTGGACTACGTATTGGTTGTTGGCATTCTTGTACTTTGAGTTACTGTTTACTCTATCTTGTTATATATTTGAAATTCATTCCCTGAGTTATGTATAATTTTCAATTTGACTAGGCAAAGGGGGTGGTCTATGATATGTGGTGGACTTGAGATTCCCATAACAGCAGGACCTGGTTTGGGTCAAGACAAATTTATTATCAGAGCCTAGGTTCATGATAAATTAGGTTTCCACTGATAACGCTCAATCTACAGCTCTCGTGGGAGTGTAAAGCGGTCGTTAGCAAATATAGAACCCAACCTGGGTTGGGTATCGATCCCACAGAGAATAGCTTGGCCAACAAGCAAGAGAAATTACTAGACTTTTAGTGCAAGTCTCGTAGGAAAGGGGGGATTGTAGTATGTAACCAAAACAAGAATGTAAGAACTGAAAATAGCAAAATAAAGAGAGATTGTCACGTGTGTTGTAAACAATGAGAATTGAGGCGTTGGGGTTATGTCCACCTTCTGAGGTATACGTCTCTATTGGCTATGAGTGTGTAGAGTCTTGACATGTAATTGCTTATAGAGAATTGTAGTCGATGGTAAATCCAAGCGTCTCTCGACCTAAACAAGGACTATTTCACTTTAACTCTCTCGAGCTTAAAGCGTGACTAACGGTACGAATTCTCCAAGAAGTTAGTCCAGGTACGGCACTAGCTTTTTAATAGGAAAGGGTGTCCTACTACCTTGACATTATCTCTTTTCCAGACAAATAACTTTTCTCTCGAACAAGTCAGATGTTAGACTGGCGTTGGTCTATGCGTCTTCTTTTCTAGACAAATAACCTTTCTCTCGAACAGGTTAGATGTTAGAATGGCGTGTTCTTGTGTTTGAACCGCAAAGAATGTAGATTTAAGATGAAGAGAATAATGATATAAGCAATATACTTGTCTTGAACTCACAAACTCATAGCTATAGATAGTAACTCATTCGGCTTCCATAACCCCAACTAAGAGATTTAGTTACCCATGAATGCGAAGGATATCACGCTTTGCATGGTGGATGGCGTGAATAGTAGGTGTTTGGCGTGTGGTTTTAGTGATTCCGTAGCAAGTAACGATTCTCTTGTTGTGGAATTTAAGAGTAGAAGAATGAAGAATCGAGAATGGGTTATAGGAAGATGTCTTAATTGTAAGGAGATGAATGAATTGTCAGAATGTCTCCCCCTTTTTTCTTCTTTAAAATCTCTAACATGATAGGGTATTTATAATACTCCTATCCTACTCCTACTAAACTAATAAAATAAATAACCAAATCCTAATATACTAATGAAATCCTTGACCCAATTGTACTAGGGTAAGGTTACAAAATTATAATCCAAATAGAATGATGAAACACATAACCTAATTGCACTAGGTTAATGTATTATGGCAAAAATCCAGCTTTGTGTCTGTAAGTCCCAAAGTCTTCAGAAATGCTGTTTTAGCCCGGGACAGATTTTCCATGCAGCAGATTTAGTCCTTTATGCGTCCAGCTCCTTTCCATCTCGTTTGTGAGCTTTCTTTTGCGTCAAGTAAGCCATAAATTGCTGTATTTTGCATCATTTATACCTGAAACTTTCCTAATCACATTTGTTAGCTCATTTACAGGAAAAAGGACTAAAAGTGTACGAAATAGATAATTAGTTCTCGAAACTAGGCTAAAATATGGGCAAAATATATTGATATAGGCGCGTAATTTCGCCTATCATCATCCACAAAGTCGTGTCAAGTAGAGTCTCTTTCATGGGTGTGTAGAACGCCACACCTATGAGGGAGAGGACAAGATAAATTTCAAAATATTTCCCTTTCTTATTGTTTTTGTTTTGGGCTGTAGAGTCTATGGTGTTGAAATCTCCTCTAATCCTATTTGTTCACAATTATGATCATGTCTCCTCAAAGATATCATGCTCTTGGAACCTCTTCTATCCCATAGTGGGATGGAACTTGTCCTGCTTATGGAGTTAAGACCGATCTAAGGATGTAGCTCCTGATTGTACTACACTACGTTAAGTTCCATCGATCCCTACTAGAACTCCTTGGGCTTTTTGACTAATAAAGATCATACCCATTACCACAAGGAGATATTTCAAATGCTGAGTTTCATCGATCTATTCTTCTGTTGACCCATTTGGTGACATATCAGTCATGTTTGTCAGGTCCTACTGGTATTGCTGTGAGTTCTTTTGAGGTTACTCGAGTTGGGAAATTTATAAGGCTCAATCCTTAAACATTTACTAACCCTAAGGTTGAGGAGGATCCTCAAGGCTTTATAGATGAGATGGAGAAGATATTCAGGTTTATGTATACTTCTAACTCCGAGGGCATGGAATTTATTGTATATCAGTTAAAGGGTGTTACATATTAGTGGTATAAGGAGTTGGATCATTCTAGAGGTTATGATGTTGAGTTGGTACAATGGAATGAGTGTTCATGAGCCTTTTGGATCATTTATTTCCTCAAGAGTTAAGGGATACTAAATATGAGGAGTATGTGAATCTAAAATAGAGTAGGATTTTCGTGAAAGAGTATGCCCTAAAATTTCATAAGTTGTACCGTTATGCTCCTGAGTAAGTGTCAAGCATGAGGGCTAAGATGAGGAAGCTTGCTTCAAGATTGTATTGGGACTTAGTGCTAGAGTTCAAGGACGCCTTATTGAAAAGTTACATGGATATCTCAAGGCTTGTGGTGTATATGGAACAAGTTGAAGATGAAAAGAAGAAACAAGTCGAAATATGGGAAAGGCAAGGTAAGAGGCCTAGGTATTCTGAGTAGGGTGAAGGCTAGCAGAATAGTGGTAGAGATGGTAGACAATGGTCTAAGAAGAAATCGGAAAATTCTGGGTCTTATTCTATGACTAATAATCCATATCCTAAGTCGTTCGGTGATTTTATATTGCAGAGCAACAGTGACCTTAAGGCATAAAGTGCCCAATCTCAGACCAGTGGAGCCCAATCAGCTCTGTCGTACCCTTCTTTAAGATTTTGTGGTTAGTTGATCCATGATTTTAGTGATGAAGGGAGAAATAAGTGTTTCAAATGTGGCCAACCTGGCCATATTCAGAGGAACTATCCCTTCAGTAATGTTGCTACTGGGACTAATAAGTTCTCGATTGCTGCTTCTTCATCTCTTACGCCAAAGGGTTATACTTTTATAAAGAATTTCTTAATGTGAATGAGTAGCATACCATATGCTTTCCTTTATTTTCAATCACGAGTACGTTGAATACACTTGATAAAGCTCTCGAAGGACTTTTTCAGGATTTTAGTGTATGCTTGGGGAAAGGGTATGATATCATATAGGAATATAGTGACTACACCCTCCTTGAACATCTACATCACACTATTCAATCAAACTTTTGACCATGGATCACTTCATTTGTTTCCAACTTCACTTCATTTGTTTCACTACCTTGATTTACCCATCTTTTTGAAAGAATTTACTTCTCATTATTTCTTTTGTGCAATCTATGATCTTTCTTCTTCTTATGATTCCTTTATTTGTCATTTTATATTTTGCTCTCTTCGATTAGATTTTTGGCATTCACTTACAATACCATGACCCTAGGTCACCTCTTTCAATACTTACTGCACCCGTCATAGGCTTTTGGCCTAAAGTTGTATTTTCAAATTCAAGGAGGGTAGGGTCCAAAAGAGAGATAGAATTCAAATGGTTCAAGGCTTGTAATGTGGTTCCCAAAAAAGGTTCAAAGACTTAAAATAGGTCACAAAGGATACTATTCTAGGTTGGGGTAGGCTATTTAAGATACAGTGGGTTCCTATGTTCACAGAGACAGCCTAAGATCATTTCACCAACCAAGCATTATAAAAATTAGCCTTGAGGGAGTAACGGGGCAAGTTCTAGATGATATAAGTAGGCATGAGAGTTAAGAAACTATGCTTACCACTCATGACATTAAAATTTTTCAAGGATTCTCAATTGTATTTCATATTAGAGAAAAAATGAGGTATTTACCATATACTACAACCTAAGGACTTTGGAGTCATAAAAAGAGGGAAAGCGTTGTCACACAAATTTTCACGTCCATGCCCTTGGTTTTCAAAAAGTTTTTGGATGGAGGGGGGTCTTTCCCTTACACCATGCAAATTTTGCTATTGATAGCACCAAACCAAGCTATCTTCTGACATTTCGGCTCTTATGTGGGAAAACCATATGTCTACTCAGACTTCACCATAGGTGTAAGGGCGATCCCAAAACTCCAATGCTACGAGTACTTAGAGTTGCCTTGCATCTATGGCTCTAAACCCAATCATGACAATTTTTCTTTTATAATTTCGTTTCTCAAACTATCATAGAGAAAAGCTCATCTGACATCATCCTGAACAAAATAAGAATAAAATAAAAATCTAAAATAAATAGGCAATTAATCCATGAAACGTAGGCATCATAAAGGTGCCAAAATATTACAATCCAAAAATAAAAATATGATTAGCCGAATCATCAAAAAACTAAATAAAAACATCAAAAAATATCCCAATAGTAAAAACCAATCAAATAAAATAACTATGACTACTATAGAGACGTGGACCCCCAACTAAATTCTTGCAATGACCTCACTGCATAATTTATAATGCTCACCTATAACTTATAAATTAGTAGAGAACGATCGCTGTCAATAGCTCAACTTATGTAAAGGTCGAAGCCATATGGAGTGAGACTATTCCTCAAGACTTGAGGGTGTGAATGTATAAAAATGTACTTGAAGTGACAGTAAAATAAAATACATGATATAAATTGGGGTTTCGTTTGTTTGAACCAAGATTTTGTCAACGTTTACTCGAGTCAACACACTAAAGCAACATTTTTGATTTGAAATTTAAGATTAGAAGGATCTTGGGATTATGTTATCCTAAGGGTAAAGTATGCATGGGAACATGATGCTTTCATGCAAATTTTGGTCATTCATGATAAGGTAGGCTAGGTTGAAAATACTCGAGGTTAGTTTGTCAACAATACCTCAAGGCTATTACTCATCAACCCTTTCGAGTGCCTAACAAGTGTGATCATTAAGGCCACCCAATACCTCAATTTGGCATCCCTATTTCTAGGAAGCTGCCCAAGACATAGCCAACTCTCTTTTTTACCATTATTTCTTATAGTGCAAAAAGATAGAAAATTACATCTTTTATTGTCCACTATTACTTTGTCCCCCATAGCTCTCTTTCAAGGGTTCCATGGGTTCCAAAAGGTCACCCACATCCCTCTTTCAAGGGTGATATGAGCTTCCAAGAGTTTGGGGTCTTAACCAACAAAAATAAATTTGGGGAATTTAGGGTTTTAACCCATGAATCCTAACAAATTAAACCAAGCAATAGTGAAACCCATCATCAACAAAATAGAATCTACACATATACATCACAACCCACACATAATTGCACCTTAGTTGAACATAATCCCAACACAAAGAGATTTATCTACTCATGAAGTTAAAGAGAAGAGATATACCAAAAGGTTCATTCATAGCTTCCATGGTAATAGGAAACAAGAATAATCTTCATTTGACACTTCAATTTCATAAAATTCAAATTGAAAATCATATACAAAAGTTTTCCCCAATTTCTAGGGTTCACCAAGTCTCTAATTTTAAATTATTAAGATAAAATAATATCCAAAGGGGAAAAAGATCCTTAAGTGCGAGTTGGAATCAACTAAGTTATTTTACTGAATCACCCTTGATCATTAAACCCGTTATGCCATGATCGAGCTGATATTTTTGTAATTGCGGTGACTGTAATCCCCTCAAATGATCATAATTGTGTTAATTTAACTAAGCTTGACTAGCCGCGATCACAGACCTCAGGCCGCAATCTCGATTTCAGAGACTAATTTTCTGTGCATGGTTTTCCATCTTTTGCTCTTTTATTTCTCTTTTTTGATCTTTTTCAACTCGATTACACATCTTTCTTTCTCATCACCTGTATGCCTGCAAGATGCTAGGATTAGAGCATTAAACTAAAAATTTGTCTCATTTATATGTTCAAATCATAGTAGCGTGCACACATGTTTGGTGTAAATGAGTGGTAAATTCACCACTCATCAATACCCCCAACTTAAGGCTTTGCTTGTCCCCAATCAACACTACCTCTATCCATAAGACAATGCACATGTATGCCCAAATTACATGACTCAATTATCAAAAATGACTTCAAGCTTAGTTACTACAACAAATAACTCTTTGAACATGGGAAAAGCTATTCTCACAACACCCCTCAACATAAAATGCAATTTTCAAGGATACAAAAGACTTCAAAGAGAAACCATGCAATAATCACTAATACTTTAGAAGTGACTCACCTTTGAACTCAACTACATTATACTTCTTGTGTCTTATTTTTCTGGGAGATGACAAAATTACCCACCTCATTTTGTTTACATGCCTCCACACAAGAAGGAAAATTTCACACACCAAGTTATCAAATATTAAACAAGGGATTTAAAAGAAAAGATCTCTATCCCACACACAAGGATTATAGATGCTAACAAGTACCATGACATAGGGTTTCCCCTATTTTTCAATCACCACTACAATTACTACGCTAGGTTGGAGATCTTAAAGAGCTTCTTGAGCTTATAATAGGTTTGGGTAGGGTAGGATATCATTAAGGAACAATATAGATATAATCTTCTTTAACATCTACATCACACTATTCTATCCAACTTTTTATCATGGGCCATTTTTTTGGTTTTCACACTTTACACACGTGCCTACTTTTATTTCCCTGGTTCACACATTTTCTTTTCATTTCTTTTTCTTAAATTGCTTTGCGCTTTTTTTTCCGTTGTTTGATTCTTTTATTTTCTTATTGCTTAAGTTCTTAGGAACTCACTGACAACTTTGTGGCCCAAATTTACCTCTCCCAATCTTCACCACCGCAAACTTAGGATTTTAGCCTCAAGATTTAGTTTTAAGTTCAAGGAGGATAGGGTTCAAAAGAGGGATAAGAATTCAAAGGCTCATAACTTGCAACGTGTTTGCCAAAAAAAAGGTTGAAAGATTCAAATTGTGTGACTAGGGATAACATCTATGCAAGGGTAGGTTTTTTAGACTAAAGTGGATTTCCAATATCACAAAGATGGCCTAGGATCATCTCACCAAACAAGTACAATCCGTATTATCCTTGAGAGACCAATGGGGAAAGTTCTAGATGGTTCAAGTACAACTAGATTTGGACAAATAAGCTTACCACAAATGGCATGCAAATTTGTCAAGGAGGCTCAATTGCCCCTCAAGCTGGAAATAAAATAGAGTATTTACAAATTTTCACAAGTCAAAAATTTGGAGTCATAAAAGAGAAACATAATTGTTACAAGGTCGCTTACGTCCATGCCCTTTATTTTCAAGAAACTTTAGACAGAGATGGGGTGGGTGTTTGCTATGCATTTGCACCACACAATTTGCTAATTATGGCACCAGCCTAAGCTTTTGACTCATATTTTATATTTCATATAGGAAAATAATTTTGCTATTCAGAATTTTCCATAGGTACTAGTGCGATCCCAGATCCTAAATGTCTTAGGTACTCAAACTTCCCTTGATTTTAAAGCCCCGATGCCATAGGTACTTAGGCTTCCCCTGCATTCATGGCTCAAACCTAATCATGGCAATTTTTCCTTAAGAATGCAGTCACTAAATCCATTATAGGGAAAGGATCTTCCAATGTTAAGCATAAGAAACACACAAAACAAGAGTATCCTCACACACCCCAACTTAGAAACCTAAAGTGCCCTTACTGCAGCCCATTAAAGAAGTGCAAGGGTTAAAAAGGACTCTCTTAAGCAGAAAATGAATGATACTCGGGTGCCGCAATTGGGATACTTTGTTGTATAATTGTGAGGCTATAATTGCAGTCCACAAACCACAATTGCGGTAACTGGTGCAGAATTCTCCTATTTTTGCTCTATTTTGTTTCTGTGCATAGCTACCATTTTCCAGCTTTTTTCCCCTATTTCTGTGGACTATAAACTTGTGTTAAATTACCTACAAAGCATAAAAAAAAAACAAGAAATGAGTCAAGGATGGGTTGCCTCCCATCAAGCGCCTAATTTAGCATTGTGACATGACCCTCCTTCTTCACCATATAGCATCTTTGAAATGAACAGACTTTACCTTGTCTACCCTGGAACCTTTCACATTGTAGTGCTTCACCCTTTGGCCATTAACTACAATCTTATTTCTTTCATGATGTTCCAATTTGATGGCACTACTAGGGTAGACATTAGAAATCACAAATAGCCCAGACCATTTAGAATAAAGCCTTTCCACAAAGAGTTTCAAACAAGAATTATAAATCAGTACACTCTCGCTGACATCAAATTCTCATCTTAATATTTTAGCATCATGCCATTTTTTCATTTTCTCCTTATAAAATTCAAAACTCTCATACGCTTTGAATTAGAAATCTTCTAACTCGAGGAGTTTTGTGAGTCTCACCTCAGAGGTTTCTTCCTAATTCATGTTTAACCTCTCCAAAGCCCACAATGCCTTATGTTCAAGCTCGACGGGTAAGTGACGTGCCTTTTAAAACACCAATTGGCAGGTATACATACTAATTGGGGTCTTGTAGCCCATTCTATAAGCCCAAAGTGCCTTGTCTAGCTACTTTACCTAATTGGTTCTGCCTATATTCACCGTCTTTTAGAGTGTGAATTTAATTTTTGGGTTTGAAACTTTAACTTGGCCACTCGTTTAGGAGGGATATGGGGTAGAAAATTGTGTTTAACCCCATACTTGTCAAGAAGGTTCCCAAATACCTGATTGCAAAAATGTGAGCCTCCATCGCTAATGATGGTATGCCATATTACGAATCATGTAAAGATGTACTTCAAAAAAAAAAAGGTAACACTTTTGCACTCATAATTTAGAAGTTCCACGACTTCCACCCATTTTGAAACATAATCAATCACCACTAATATACATTTATTTACAAATGAGCATAGCAATAGCCCCATAAAATCAATCCTCCATACGTTAAAGACTTCAACTTCAAGGTTCGGTTTGAGGGGCACTTCATGTCTTCTTAAGAAAAACCTTTTATTTGACATTGGTGATATGATTTTACCCACTCTATGGCATATCTGTTGATGGTGGGTCAATAATACGAACATGGAAAATTTTGGCGGCGATTTGAATTCCCCCTTGGTGGTCATCGTAAGGTGAGGAGTGACATGTTTCAAGGATATCTTTCATTTCAACCTCTATTACATAATTCCTACTTACAGCATCCGCGTACTCCCTAAAAAGAAAGGGTTCATCCTACAAAAATCTCTTAACATTGAACAAGAATCGCTTCTTTCAATGATAATTAAACCCCTTTGGAAGTATCCCACTAGCCACATAATTAGCATAGTTGGCAAACCATGGTGTGCCTTTTCTCGATATTGACATGAACAATTCATTGGGTAAAACATCATCAATCTCAATTTCTCCATGCTTTTCCTTATTTCTCTCAAGGCGTGAAACATGGTCGACCACTTGGTTTTCACACTTTTTTCTATTTTTCACCTCAAAATCAAATTATTGCAAGGGCAAGATCCATCTAATTAGCTGTAGATTAGCTTCCATTTTAGACATCATTCATTTCTAACAAGTAGGCACAAAATTTCTCAAAAGTATATACGACCTCCAACCATTTTTGCTCGATAATGGTGTAGTTATGTTTAGCATCATTCAAAGTATTGTTCGCATAATAGATAGGGTGAAATAGATTTTCCTTGTGTTTCCCTAATACTGCTCCCAATGCAATCTCACTTGTATCGCATATCACTTTAAATAGGGATGGCCAATACGGAGCCACCATAATGGGAGTCGAGACAAGCAACTCTTTGAGGCAATTAAAGAACTTTAAACATGCCTCATCAAAATGGAAGTTTTCCTCCTTTTTAAGAAGCTTACATTGGATAAGCTATTTTGAAGAAATCTTTGCTAAATTGCCATTAGAACCAGACATGCCCAAGGAAACTCCGAACACCCTTTACTAAAATGGGGAGGGGGGGTGGTATCTTAGATATTACCTCTACCTCAGCTTGATCGACTTGTATTACCTTCCCCAAGATTTTTTGGCCCAACACAATACCCTCCTCGACCATGAAATGATATTTCTCCATATTTAGGAAATATTGGTTTCCACACATATCTCAAGTACCTTGCTTAGATGCTTTAGACATGATTCAATGATTTTCCTACCATCGAGAAATAATCCATGAAGACTTCCATTGACTCCTCATCTATGTCCAATAATTTTTATAACATAAATCATTGAAAAAGTTGTCGGAGCATTGCAGAAACCAAATGACATCTGCTTGATTGCAAATGTACCATAGGAACAAGTAAAAGTTGTTATCTATTGGTCCTCCAGGACAATAAAATTTTTATTATTCCTCAAATAACTATCTAAAAACCAATACCACCCTTACCCAACTAGCCTATCTAGAATTTGGTCTATAAAGGGCATAGGGAAATGGTCTTTATTGGTCCAAGAGGTCAACTTTCGATAGTCCATGTATACCTGCTACCCTGTGATCGAAATGACAGGGACAAGGTCATTCTTTCATTCTTAACTACCATAGTTCCACCTTTTTTTGAAACACATTGCACTGGGCTCACCTAAGTTCTATTAGATATTGGATAGATGATCCCTTGCAACAACACCATTTCGATAACTCTCATCTATGGTGAGGTTGAATCCATAAGGAGTGAGACATTCTTCAAGACTTTACGGTGTTAGTGGTATCTAATAATATACTTGAAGTGACAACAAAATAAAATACATACTTTAAATGGGGAGGGGGGTTATTTGTTTGAAAAATAATTTTTCCAATGCTTACTTGAGTCAACACACTAAAGAAACACTTATGATTTGAAATTTAAGATTAGAAGGATCTTGGGATTATATCTTCCTAACAGCAAAGTATGCATAGAAACACGAAACTTTCGTGCAAATTTTAGTCATTCATGATAAGGTAGGCTAGGTTGAAAATCCTTGAGGTTAGTTTGTCAACAAAAACCTCAAGGATATCACTCATCAATCATTTCAAGTACCTAATTTGTGTGTCAATTAAGGCAACCCAATACCTCAATTTGGCATCCCTATTTCTAGGAAGATGCCCAAGACATAGCCAACTCTTTATTTACCTTTATTTCAATGATTGAAAAAAGATAACAAATTACATCTTCTATCATCCACTATTTCTTTGTACTCCATATCCCTTTTTCATGGATGTTATTGGTTCCAAAATTTCACCCACATCCCTCTTTGAAGGGTGATGTGATCTTTCAAGAGTTTGGAGTTTTCACATACAAATCCAGTTTGGGCATTTGGGTTTTTCACCCACAAATCCCAACTAATTAAACCAAGCAATAGTGAAACCCATCATCAACAAACTAGAATCTATACAAATACATCACAACACACAAACAATTGCACCTTAGTAAAACATAATCCTATGACAAAGAGATTTAGCTACTCATGAAGTTAAAGAGAAAAGATAAACCAAAAGGTTTATTCATAGCATCTATGGTAATGGGAAAAAAGAAAAATCTTCACTTTACACTTCAATTTCACCAAATTCAAATTGAAATTCAAATACAAAAGTTTCCCTAATTTCTAGGGTTCACCAATTCTCTAATTTTCAATTCATAAGATTCAATAATGTCCAAAGAGGAAAATGATCCGTACCTTTTGTGGGAGTTGGAATTAGCTACATCATTTAAATAAATCATCCTTGATCATTATCCTTTTTCATTAAACCTGCTAGGACGCAATCATGCTGATATTCTTGTGATCGTGGTTACTGCAATCTCTCTCAAATAAAATGATTGCAATTGCATTCATTTGACAAAGCCTGATTAGCCTCAATTGCAGTTTCTGAGATAGCTTTTCTGTGAAAGGTTTTCCATCTTTTGTTCCTCTACTTTTCTTTTTTGATCTTTTTCAACTCAATTTAATATCTTTCCTTCTCATCACCTGTATACTTGAAAGATGTAGGGATCATATCATCAAACCATAAATTAGTCTTATTTATATTATTAAATCATAGTAGTGTTCACTCATGATTAATGCAACTACGTGGTAAATTCACCACTCATCAATAATCAAGAAAGCTTAAAAAAGAGTAAAGGGTGCTCCCTGTAACCACATCAAGAACTGTTGTCGACCTCGATCTCATTATTATTCCTAGCCTCATTTGAGTATGACCATGCAGCAGGTAACTCATCATCACTCTCAACTAGGGAAAAAGAAAGTCTTTCGTTGGGTTTCAGGACCTTCTAAAGACTCTTTACCCTCTTCCATATCTTCGTGAAGAATCTGTCCCTCTTTTTCTCCCTTCTTTGCATATCTCAACTAATATTTCATGAAATGACCCTGTTGTGGATACTTGCATGATCTATATCATCCTCTACTAACCTCTCTAAGTCAACCTTTCTCTTTTTTCTCTTCCAAAGAACTCCCTCTCCTTGAAACATCAGTGGGTAAATGGTAGTCTTTGGGGAGATCCAACTATCCTCTGGGTACTCATCAACCATGGATCGCCTACACAACTCTGTTATCAATAACGTGGACAAAAGCATAGGCCCCAATATTTTTCTGTAGTGCCTAATCTCCATGAGCATAAAATAGGTAACTTTCAAAGGAATGTTGTCTAAGAGGTAAACCACTATCTGAGCATGCATAGTTGGGACATTTGTCAAGTTAGTGGTGGGAGAGACCCTGCTGCAAATAATAGTCAATCAAATCCTATATTAAGCAGTGAAGTCACTCATCAGTATCCTAGTCTTAGTGGTGGCCCATGGGACCTCCCTCCCCTGGCCTAGGTGCTCCACCAACTATCTCTAAGGAGCATAATCCTTGGCCTCATATTATATTATGTCAACATTGTGTAATCCATAAACTCCATTAATCAGCCCAACCCCAAAACTAACTTCTTTACTGTGCTGAGATTTGGTCTAAATTTGCTCACCCAATGTTCATTTTCCTGACATAGTTTTGAGGTAAAGCATATCTATCTTATGGCCTCTAGCCTTCCATAGAAAGCCGAGAGTTTCTCAAGCACATTCTCTAGTGAAATCCCCCTTATGGGAAGCAACTTCTTTCTCATGAGGTGTCACAACCCGAGGCTGCCCCCTGGTTTTGGCAATGGTAAGATAGTAATATAATATATAAATGGAAGATATTCTATCAGATTCTAAAGTATCTTCAATAATAATGGCAGACCAACTATCTATCTGAGACAATTGATAAATTAGAATAAAATGAATAGTTGACTATCTAATAGTATGTCAGAAAGCCTCTACCCATCATGAGTAATTGATGGGAAAAACCCCAAATTAACTTCGACTGACTGAATATAAGAAGTACTGGAATAACTAAATAAGAACAACATGTCGTCGATGGATGAGTACTCACCACTATATTTGCTAGATTACATTGAGCTATCTAAAAGAGGTCAAGAAACTGAGCCTCCGAACCTATGATATAGACATCATAGACCAAAGAAAGGTATGCAGTTAGTACTTTGAATGTACTAGCATGTAAGATGAGGACATGAATGTAGTGCATCAGATCACTGAGCATGAAATGCATGAACATATAAAATTTTAAAATGCAAGACCAAGTATATATCTGTTATGTTATTGAGATAATATGTAATTTGAAATCCTAAAAGCTATAAAATTGAATATCTGAGAGTCTGTAGATTTGGTCAAGCAAACCTGAGCTGAACACACTAAATACTGGACTGAGACTATGGGACCTAGCTATAACTAACATTCCCCAATATGAGCTATTGAGGTCCAATCTATAACCCAAGTTGGAAGGGTGTTGGTACCTTGCCAAGGCTACTAACACTGGCTAACGATGTTGATCCACAACGCTGATGTCTTGAAGGATAAAGTGTCTTGCCTAACTAATGAGGGACCCCATATAATTTAAGGTGGCATCATAGGTCTTGAACATAGGGACTACTACTAATGTCTCAAGCCTAACTGACGAGGGAGATGCCGTCCCTACGTTCACTCTGTGTTAAGTATTAATCCCAACTAAATAACACTGATACTGGACTAAACTTAATTAAATTAAATTGAACATACAATTGACATTTCTTATCATGGTCTGATCATAACAACTGAGTGAATGATAATACTCATGGTTTAGATAAAATTATTTTTGAGATACTGAAATCATGTAAAATAACTAGGTATTAGGTGTTCATACCCAACCAGCACTGAAGGATCATAAACACGATGATAAAGCTTTGAAACTAAAGTATGATATTATGGTTTAAAGACCCAAAACATATACATTCTATCAAACATAAGTAAATCATGAACTTGAACATTGAGATGTCGTAAAATATGCTAAAACATCATGAATTCATGGATAACCTTGCAATTCAACATTTGGATGTAGAGATCAATTAAAATCAACATGGGGAATCAAAATTTAAAACATAAGTGAACAAAACTTTCCATGTCATCATGCTAAAACATAGTTTGAATAGACCTACTATGAATTAAACTTATCCTAAACACATAGAACTTCAAAATCATGGGTAAAATCATATTTAAACCATGGAAGAGGTTTTTGGGCTCCATGGGTAGAAAGGAACCATGGATAAACATCCCACATACCTCATTAGATGAATTCTTGAAGATTTCTTGAACTCGAAGCTTGAACTCATTGATTTCTTGCGAAAGAGTTTTAATTTGTTCTTAGGGAAAGGAAAGGTTTTTCTTGAGAATATTTGAGAATAAAAGGACAAATAATGCCATTTGAAAGCCAAATATTCATGTTATGGACAAATTAGGTGAAGGGAAATGACCCAAATACATTTATAATGGCAAGAAACAAAAGTCTGATAGAAGAGAGAGGGGTGGCATGGGTTCTGGAGCAGTGGACTAGGCCGAGCGGCGCCCACCTTACCCCGATGGACTGGAGGGGGAGACACTCACTTATCCTAGTGGTGCTGCTAGTTTGGTTTTCCAAACATGCCCCTATGCCTGTTCGATAATTCAAAAACTCACCCGATATATACTTTGAATAACCTCGATCATGAATTAATTCAAAAATTGATTTCCTGAGGTCGGGAAGGTTAAAAATAAAATCATCAAAGTTTAGGGGTCTTGTAAATGACTAAGACCTAAACAGTTAGGCAAAATTCCAAGTCTTGGACCCTTTAAACAAGCAACTATGAGCATAATTAAGCTTAGGATCTTACAGGGTACTACATGAGGTCCTTGGGAACGTTCGTCCTTCAATGAGACATGTTAGACTGAAATCACAAAGGTAACTAAGATCAAATAATGAACATTCATGTTTGGAAAAATGATTATATAACTAAGTCTAAAATATAATACATGAACTGAACTAATTTCTATGAATTCATGCACTGACATGAGAATGGTTGCATAGTCAAAAATGAAAATAGAAGAGAGTCAATGTAAGGAAGATCTTTACCTCAAGTTAAACCTGAATTTGTAGAGAAAAGATGAGGGTACTTGGTCCGCATATCTGCTTTTGAATCCCAAGTTGAATCCTTAATGAATTGATTCCACCAAAGGATTTTAGCCAATAGAATACTTTATTCCTTAGCCTACGAATATAACGATCAAGGATCTCAACTGGAACTTTTTCATAGGAAAGGATATCCTGAACATCCATACTTTCTAAAGGAACAACAACAGCCAAATCAGCAATGCATTTCTTTAACAAGGACACATGAAACACCGAAGTACTGATGCCAAATCAGCTGACAACGCAAGCTCATAAACTACTTTCCCAAAATGATATAAGATTCTATAAGGCCCAGCATTGTAGGGGACAAAGTTTTCCCTTCTTTCCAAACTTCTTTACCCCCTTCATAGGAGAAATTTTCAAATAGACCAAATCACTAACTTTGAACTCGAGATCCCTTCTCCTCATATCTACATAAGAATTTTGATGGCTTTGGGACATCTTTTGTCTCTCCCGAAATAACTAAAATTTTCCATTTATTTAAAGAGTGAATTGTGCCCTATCAAGGCAGCCTCACCTGCCTCAAAGTAACCAATAGGAGATCTGCATCTCCTCCCATATAGAGACTCAAACTAAGCCATCTAAAAACAGTAGTGATAGCTACTGTTGTACAAAAATTTAATCAAAGGAAAGTAGTCATCTCAACTGCCATTAAAGTCAAAGACATAGGCCCTCAACATGTCCTCTAAGGTCTTAATAGTCTTCTTTACTTGACCATCAGTTTGAGGATGAAAAGTTGTGTTGAGATAAAGTTGGGTACCAAGAGCCTTCTGAAAAGCTTTCCAAAAGTGAGGGGTAAACCGAGTACCTCTATCTAAAATGATAGACAACAAAATCCCATGCAACTTAACCAACTTCCTAAGGTAAAGCCTTGCATAATCCTCCTCTAAATAAGAAGTATGAACTGATAGAAAATAAGTTGATTTGGTCATTCGATCAACAATGACCCATATTGAATTATGCTGACAAAGTGTGTGAGGTAACCCTGTCAAAAAGTTTATGTTCACCACTTCCCACTTCCCACTTCCAAGTGGGGATGCTAAATTCCTGAATCATACCACAGGGCCTGTTGTGCTCGACCTTAACCTGCTGATAGTTTGTACTCTTATCCACAAACTCTACAATATCTATATTCATACCACTCCACCAATAGCTTTCCCATAAATCATGGTACATATTAGTGGCTTTTGGTTGGATAGAATACCATGCACTATGTACTTCTTCTAAAATCCGATGTCTCAAATGATCAACACACAGAACACATAAACTATCCTGACAATAAAGCACACCATCTCCCCATTAAGAGAAAACCTCTACCTTCTGCTCTCTTGCCACATCTTTTAACTTAGCTAAACTATAATTCCTATCATGCTTACCTTTTACTTCGACAACCAATGAAGATTCCAAACCATTTTGAATCTATACTCTACCTTATCTGAATCAACCAATCAAACACCCAATCTAGCAAGCTGATGAACCTCCTAAATTAACTTTTTCTTATCATCCTCTACATGGGAAACACTACCCATATACAACCTGCGAAGGGCATCTTCCACTATATTGGCCTTGCCTGGATGGTACAACACACTCATATCATAATCTTTTAACAATTTCAACCACCTTCTCTCATAAAGGTTTTGATCTTTCTATCAAAATACATACTATAGAGTCTTGAGCAATGAACAAATTGACATGAACACGATAAAGATAGTGCCTCAAATTATCCAAGGTAAAAACAATAGATGCCAACTCGAGATCATGGGTAAGGTAACTTTTTTATAGGGCTTAAGTTTTCTAGAGGTATAGGCTATGACCTTACCTCTCTGTATCAAAACACAACCAAGACCAACTCTGGAAGCATCATTGTAAATCAAAAACCCATTTGAACTATCTAGCAAAGTCAAAACTAGAGCAAAAGTGAGTTAGGTCTTCAGCTCCAGAAAAGTCTTTTTGCAGGAATTGGACCACTAAAATTTGACCTTTTTCAGAGTCAGTAGAGACATGGGGAATGCAATAGAATAAGACCCTTTAGCAAACCATCTATAATAGCCAGCCGAACCTAAGAAACTTTTAATAATTAATGGAGATATGGGTCTTGGCTAAATTCTTACTACTTCGGTCTCTTGAGGTTCAACTTATTTTCCATCACCGAAAACTATATGGCCAAGGAAAGCTACTGATAATTGCCAAAACTCACAATTATTAAACTTACCAAACAACTTATGATCTCTAACAGTCTACAACACAACTCTCAGATAGTTTGTATGATCCTTCTCACTACAAGAATAGACAAGGGTGTAATCAATAAAGTCTATGATGAACATGTCCAGGTATTGTTTGAACAATATTATCATCAAGTCCATGAACGCTGTAGGGGCATTCGTTAGTCTAAAGGACATAATTAAGAATTCAAAATGTCTATACCGATATCTTAAGGCTGTCTTTGAATGTCAAATTCTCTGACTCTGAGTTGATGATAGTCGGATCTGAGGTTTATGTTCGAGAAATAACTGGCACCATGTAGTTGGTCGAACAAAAAATCGATTCTTAGAAAAGGGTACTTACTATTGATGGTGACTTTATTCAATTGATGATAGTAAATACACATTCTGAGAAAACTATATTTCTTATACACGAATAGAATTGGTGCGTCCTATAGAGAGACACTCGACCTAATGAAACCCTTATCTAAGAGATCTCTTAACAACTATTTCAATTCTTTAAGCTTAGATAGAGCCATTATGTATGGTGGAATATATATAGGCTGGGTATCTAGAAGGAGATCTATTCTAAAGTTCATTTCCTTTTCAAGAGGAACTCCGGGAAGATCTTCAGGGAACACATCTGGAAAATCCCTTTCCACTAATACAGACTCAAGATATGGAATCTTAGAAGTTGACTCTTTGACTCAGAAAAGCTGGTAAACATACCCCTTAGAAATCATCTTTCTTGCCTTAAGATAAGCAATAATATGACCCTAAAGCACTGAAGTTATAACCTTCTATTCGATAACTTGCTCATTAGGAAACTGAATCTGGACAATTTTGTTTCTACAATCGACTGAGGCATAGAGCGAGGGAAGACAATCCATGTTAAGAAAGACATCAAAAATCAATCATCTTTAACTCCATAAGATCAATTGAAGTAACTTTCTAAGACACTATAATCGGGCAATTACAATATACCCGTCTGGCTACAATAAAGCTACCTACTGGAGTAGTCTTTGAGAAAGGTTCTACTAATGTTTTAGGACTGACACTGAAGTCTACTTCTAAGTAAGGCGCCACAAAGTGAAGCAAAGCTCTGAGATCTAACAATGCATAAACATAAATACAGAAGACCTATAACATACCTATTACCATATCTAGAGAACTCTCTTAATCCAATAGAGTCTGAAGAATTTAAAACCTATTCTGGTGCTGCCCACTGATGGCAGTTAAAGTGGGCCCTACTTAGTTGGGCTACCTGCTAGTGCTGCTGAAGAATTAGTCTGACCCTGCTGGTTATCATTCCTACCCTTCTACATACCTACAAGGCACTCCCATATTCTATGTCCTAGCTTTACACATCCAAAACACACATCACTACTAGCCGTGTATTCACCTAGATAATTCCTACTACACTTCTGATAGATCAGATTAGTATGACTACTGCTCACACTATCCTAGGATTTAAAGCCTAGTGACCTATTTCAATTATCTTGCCTGAACTTAGGCACGATGTACAAGTTAAAGATAAAGATGGGACTGAAGATTCCTGATAGAATTGAGAAGGATCACCACCTTCTAACCTTGGTTGTGAAAAGTTTAAACTTCCTATTCTTATCCTCTTGTTCATTCTCTACTTTCGCTTATACTTTTCCTCCTTTATCTGCTAAGCATGAACCATAAGTATAGATAGGTCAATCTCCTCAATCAACATGGCAGTCCTACACTCCTTGACCATACTATTAGATACACCAGACACTACCTCATCCTAGACTTGTTATCTGCCACCATAATAGGAGCATACCTCCCCAACTAAGTGAACTTAAGTGAGTACTCCTTCAAGCTTATATTACGCTACTTCAAATTAATGAACACCTAAACCTTAGCTTTCCTCACCTATAGGGGAAAGAAATAATCTAAAAAGACCAAGGCAAACTCTTCCCACTCTACCAACCCTATATCAACACCTCGGTTCTCTTTACAATTCTTAAACTAGGAGTGAGCTATATCCTAGAACTAATATGCAGCTAACTCTGCACTTTCACTCAACGTGATACCCATGATATTAGTCACATTTAGCTTCATATCCAGAAACTCGTACAGATCCTCCTCAGACTTAGATCTTAAAAACAGAGAGGGATTCATTCGAGTGAAATCCCAAATCTAAACTAGAGCTGTATTTGCCACTGGATTAGCTGGAAAAACAACTTTTTGGTTTATCTGATCAGCTATAATAGTGGATAAGGTTATAAAAGTGGCTCTGAACTCAGCATGAGAAATATGGTAATTCAGAAGGTCTTCTTGATTGGCGGTGGTGTGGAATGATCCTCATTCCTTCTTTTGTTTTTTCTTCTAGTAGGCATTGTCTATAAGCAGAATGAAGTATAAGTTAGAAAGAGACTTTAAATAGACCTCATGCTCTTTTGTACAAAATGAACACTGAAAGAAGGGAAACTTCCCATAAATATATTATAGCCTCTTATCCATAAGTATGGTGCACTTCAAAATCATGCACAAGACTCTACTCAACTCAGTTTTTAGACTCCCTAGGACACTCTGAAATCATCTACTCTAATACCAAGTTTTTTCATGACCTGAGGCTGCCCCCTAGCTAACCCATGAAGAAATATCTTCTATGAGTACTGAGTAAGATAGTAATATAACATGTAAATAAAAGATAACCTATTAAATTCTAAAATATCTACAAAAATATCACCAAACCAACTATTTATCTAAGACAACTTATTGGAATACTGAAATGAATGACTAACTATCTAACTATATATCTGAAAGCCTCTAACCATCATGAGGGGTTGATGGGATAAATCCTTAACTAAATTTGATTAACCGAATTTAAGAAATGCTAAAATAACTAATTAAGCAGAACGTGTCCTCAATGGATGAGGACTCAACTCTATGACTGTTGGATTACGCTAAGTTGTCTAAAAGCGATCGAGAAACTGAGCCTTCAAACCTATGATACAAGACATCATAGCGCAAAGAAAGGTATGCAATTAGTACTTTGAATGTACTAGTATGTAAGATGAGGACATGACTTAAATGCATGAGATAACTAAGCATAAAATGCATGAACATGTAAAATTTTAGAACGCAAGACCACATATATACATATTTGTATATTATCGAGTGAATCTACAATCTGAAAACCTAAAATCTATAAAACTGAATATCTAAAACTTTGTACACTTGGTCAAACAAACTTAAGCTGATCACAATGAATACTGCACTAAAACTTTAGGAGCTATCTATAACTGACAAGCCCCAATCTGAGCTATCGGGGTCCAACCTATAATCCCAGTTAGAAGGGTGTTGTTTCCTTGCCAAGGGTACTAACATTTGTTGGCGATGTGGATCCACAAGGCTGATGTCTCAAAGGATGAGGGTGTCATGGATAACTGGTGGTGGACCCCTCATAATCTACGGTAGATTTGTAGGTTTGTAACTTAGGGACTATTACTAACATCTCATGCCTAACTGACGGGGGAGACATCATCCCTACATTCACTCAGTTTTAAGTGTTACTCCCAACTGAATGACAATGATATTATACTGAAATGAATTAAATTCAACTGAACATACAACTGACATTGTTTATCATGGTATGATCATAACAACTGAGTGAATGATAATACTCATGGTTAGCTGAAATCATTTTTCCAATACTAAAATCATGTAAAACAACTAGGTACCAGGTGTTCATAACCCACCAGCACTAAAGGATCAGAACCACAATGATAAATATTTAAAACTATAGTGTGAGATTATGGTTTAAAGATACAAAACATAAACATTCCATCAAACATAAGTAAATTATAAACTTGAACATAGAGGTGTCATAAAATACTCTAAAACATAATGAATTCATGGATAACCATTCAATTCAATATTTGGATGTGGAGTTCAATTGAAATCAACATGGGAAATCAAAATTTAAAATATAATTCAACAAAACATTACATAACATCATGCTAAAACATAGTTCGAATCGACCCACTATGAATTAAACTTATCTTGAATGCACGAAACTTCAAAATCATGGGCAAAATCATATTTAAACCAAAGAGGAGGATTTTGGGCTCCTGAGTGGAAAGGAACCATGGATGAACATACCACATACCTCAATAGATGAATTCTTGAAGATATTTTGAGGATTTCTCAAACTTGAAGCTTGAATTCCTTGATTTCTTGCAAAAGAGTTTGGATTTATTCTTGGGGAAGGTGGGGGGGGGGGTTTCTTGAGATAATTTAGGAATAAAAGTGAAAATAATACTCTTTAGAAACATCAAATTTGGGTTATGGACAAATTAGGCAAAGGGAAATGACCCAAATATTCTTAAAATTCCAAGAAGAAAAAGTTGGATGGGATGGAGAGAGGTAATACAGGCTCTTCAGTGGTGGAATAGGTCAACCAGCGCTACCTTTGAGTAATAGAATGGATCGTGCGGTGTATGCCTACCCCGATGGACTACAAAAGGTGGCACCCGCTAATCTCATTGGTGTTACAGGTTTGGTTTTCTAAACACGCCGCTACACTCATCCAAAAATTCCAAAACTCACCTAATACATACTATTAACAACCCCAATCCTGAATCAACCCAATAATCAACGTTCCAAGGTCGAGAAGGTTAAAAATTAAATCAAAAAAGTTTAGGGGTCTTGAAAATGACTAGATCCTCAACACTTAGTGAAAATTCCAAGTCGTGGACCCCTTAAATATGCAATTATGAGCTGAATTGAGCATGGGATCTTATGGGGTATTACATAAGGTCCTCATAATATCCTGTCTCACATTTTGGGGTTATGAAATGATTGGTATCATAGCCTACCATTTTGTACCTGGTATTCACACAGAGGACATTAGTCATCAAGGTTACTATGAATAAAACATGTTATTCAACTTTATTGTGCTAAAGGAAGCACTTATAGGGCATGGATAGGCTTCGAAATAAGAGATATAAGAATTGGATCAGTCTGCAAGACTAGTCTCGACTACCACTATTATGACTTGTCTAGATCATAATTGCGATATCTTAGAGTTTGGTTAGAACATGCCCTCAATTGTCATAATTCCAAGGGTAGAGTCGCGATTGCGATGTCCCAATTGCTACTATGAGTACTATGATCACGATACTTGACGCATGTTTAAAAATTTGTCGAACATCAAAACAAGCTCAATTTTCTACCAGTTTGTGTTCAATACTAATAGAAATAAACATATACATGTAACACAACACTTAAGCATTCAAACCTTCCCTTTAATCGATGAAAATGAATCAAAAATATCATTTGGTCATTTCACCGAACACTTGGTGTACACAAGCAATATATTATTATTTTTGAATGATTTTGGGTATTCAATGCTTCCCCAATTTTGTGTACACTAATAATTACAACTAACAATAATAGACTAACATAACTGAACAAGGATTTAGCATGTAAATCATAATTTAAGGCCATTCCTAAGACATGAGTTCTAAGGACTATACATACGCATGACGAAAATAGTTTAAACATATTCCAGATAAATAAATATAGGATAGGATAGAATGAAAAATTAGATGCATTCAATAAGGGAATAATTTGGAGTAATTTGAAATAATTAGAGAGGAAATATGGTGGATGTTTTTGGTGACAGTTCATGTTTAAAACAACCACAATCACAATTGTAAATAAGGAATCATGATTGAAAACCCCGTGTTGTCTTGATCACAATACCCATGCCATCACGATAGTGATACTTGAGGGCTATTTTGCTCTCCTATTTTCAAAAACTCAATCCACTACTAAAATTCACCACCCTTTTCTTTACCCAATATCATTCAAATGCAACCCCTTTGGTTACCTAACTTGCATTGATCAATTTTGGTAAACATAAGCTACTCTAAAAAACAAAAAATCAAACGATACGAGCCACTCTTATGGCATGATATGTTGCCTCCCATCTAGAACCTAATTTAACGTTGTGGCATGACATTTTTTACAGTTCAAGTTGGATTCTTAATGGATCCATCCCAAACTTCAATGTCCACTACATCAATTAAAAACGCCACTTGTAGTTCCATTAGTTGTTTTAAGGTTTTATGTTTCAGAAAGAAAACCTAATTATTTTGAACTCGAAACATCAATTTCCCATGCTTCATATCAATAATTTCTATCCTGATTGCGAAAAAGGGTCTCCTAAGAATAATAAGTATTTCTTGGTCAATTTCATAAGCAAGGACAACAAAGTCTGTCGGTAAAATAAAATGATCGGCCTTTTCCAAGGCATCATATAAAACTCCAACTGATATCTTATTAGAGTGATCCACCATCAAGAGCCTCATTATTGTGGGAGTGGGAGTTTCTAAACTAAGTCATCGATGGATTACATATGGCATTAGATTGATGCTTGTACAAAGATCACACAAGGCTTTCTTAAATTTGTGTGTCCCAATGGTGTAAGGGATTTTGAAGGCTCCCAAAACTTTTTTATTTTCCACCATAGCACTAGTCATGATAGCAGTAAAACCATGGGTAACATCAATAGTTTCACCATCCTCAAGGCACTTCTTGGACATCAATTTCTTCATTAGCTAAGCATATCCTAGAATTTGTTTAATGGCTTCTAGTAATGGGATATTTATTGAAAGATTGCAAAGCATGGCGAGGAACATCTTAAATTTGACATTTTTCTCCCTTTTCTTGGGTCCTTGAGGGAAAGAAAGGAGGATTTTTATAAGAGATAAGGGGCCACCTTGTGGTTCATCACCCTTAGTTACTTTAGGAGATTCCTCCTTATCAACTATCTCTTATACTATCCTTGGTAATTCATCATCCCTTTTTCGATACTTTGGAGCCTCATCATTAGACTCATCCATATGCTTTTTATTTGCATTAATTAGATCATCAAGAGACTTTTATTTTACGTCAACCTCTTGTGTACCAAGTTCTTTACCACTTTGTGTGATAATTGCTAATATATGAGCATTATTTTTAGGATTTGCCACCATATCTCTAGGGAGGCCATCTTTTGGCCTAGAATTAAATGTGGTTGAGATTCGACCAATTCGGGTCTCTAATTGTTTGATTGATGCAAACTGTGATACAACCATTTGGTTGATTTGAGAAAAGTTTACTTTTATTTCACAGAGTATCTTATCTGTCTCTTCAACTATAAACAAGATTCTAGCAAGTATATCCTCGACTTTAAACTTTTTGGGATACACAGGATTTGATTCCTTGCTCTTCACTCGATCATAAGGGTAAATTATCTATCATAAATCCTTTCCTAATCCCTCTAATCATTATCTCTATCTTTATCACGCTATTCTATTTCTCAATCATGATCATTCTAACCTTGATTACTACATTGCCTTTAATAGGCCAGATGGGAACCCCCCAAGTAGTTTGCCAAGTATCTAATTTCTTCATTAAGGGATTTTGCCTTATCATCATCATATTCTTTGGATTCCACAATATTTACCATTTTTGTGAGTGTGACCATCACATGATTTGTAAGTAATCCCAACTGTGTCATCATTTTACCCATGTTTTCCTCCCTCTCTTCTTCTTTCTTCCTTTTCTCCTGTCTCACAATTGAGGCATTGGGAGAACCCATAGCTACCTTAATATCCTGGGTGTACCACCCCTTATTTTTCCTTATGATTTACTCTAGCAAAGTTGAATCCACACCATATGACAACCTCATAAATAATCCACTCAATGGGTTATCCACGATGGTCTTGTTGAGCTGGTATAACACCATATAGAATATATATAGGAGCATCTTATTCGGTACTTTATGGTTAGTGTTACCCTTCCTATGTTTTCATTTTAATAATGACAAACTAATGAGTGGATCTTTGCAGGATATTAGAGGACTGCCTAATGAAGTAAATAAAAAAGCCAACTCTAAGAATATAAGGACATCAAATCAAGACCCACGCCATCCAAGAGAATAAATTAAAACAAAAGAAAAATCTTGGTCCCAAAAATACAACAGATCACATCAATCATAATAAAGTAAAAGGAAAAAAAGATCACAAAAAAACATGGAAGAGTATCAATCACTACAAGATAAAAAGAAAGAAAAGATCATGGACATATCTGATATGGACGTGAGTAAAAGCCGGATATAGACATATCTGCTATGGACATATCATATGGATACATTCCCCAATCAAGGAATCAATTCTAATTCTTTATTGAGAAGAAATCTCTTGTGTTTCCTTAGGAAGATTATTAGAAGAATACTATTAAAGAAGAAGACAAAAAATAGACAAAAATACACATCTTCAAGAAGAATCTCAAAGTGTCTCAATATTAGTCTCACAAAGCTTTGTAACTCTTAGTTTACAATTGTTGTACAAAAATAGGATCGAGTCAACTTTGTAACAAAGACTGATAGTACATCATAAGATCTGAAGAACAAAATAAGTATATAGAACTTGTTTCACCTCATTGTACTCGAGTCCAAAAATGAACGATCTAAGGAAACATTGAAACCCAAGGGGACTTGAAGTAGGCACCACATTGGTGTTCCGAACCAACATAAATCTCTGTCTTCACTTTCCATTTGATTATTTACTAACTGGTGACTTTTAACCTAATCTATTTTGTGAAGTGCACAGATATGTAGGAGAGTTGACTATAAGAAGCCAATAGTCAACTCAAAGAAAATTTTCAATTCACCCTCTCTTGAATTTCAATTGGTATCAGAGCACGTCTCACCAATAGTATTACTTAACCATAAGTGATAAAATATTAAATGGAAAATTACCAAATTCCCGATGATGTTCTTCAAGATGTTTACTTTTACACCCTGTACGTACATAGACTACAATCCCATGATTTAATTATGAATTCATGTGTTATAAAATTTATCCTAGTTTATGAAGATCTTTTGAAGTGACAAATGTTCATAGGAATAACATAGAACAAAGTTGAGCTAAGAGCCTTTGATTCGTCCAAAGTTTTATATTCGATTCTACAAAAGTCTACTTGAATGTGTATAACTTTTTATGTATGTGTATTTTTTAGATCAAGACCCACCAAATTGTAGATAATTGAGTTAGCTTTACAACGATACCAATTTTGCCTTAATTCGACACCTGAGTGAAAAGATATGGCTTTTTTCTTGAGAGGTAGTAAGGGTCGCAATAGCCCTGCATCGCGAAAGGCTGCTTAAACCAACTAGGGGTTGTGATATGATGATGATATCCACAGGAAAAAGGGTCCAAGAGGTATTTTAGTCCATTCCCCTTGACCCCAACCATCCAAACACGAATTAATACACCCATAAGGGCATTATTTCCCACTTTTCACCATCAAAACCTCATGTAAATCCTCCCCTTTCCCCAAGATCAATTTCAATCTTTTGCCTCTCAAGAATCCAAGAGTTCAAATTTCCCAAGTTCGAAAATATTCAAGATATCATCTAATTAAGGTATGTGGGAGTTCATCCATGGTTCTCCTTTCACCTATGGAGCCCAAAAATCCATTTTCAAGTTCAAAGTTATGATCTTTACATGTTAATATAAATTATATCCATGAAACCTCAATGAATTTTTATTATGTATCATGTTTACAAATGATTTTTGTTGATATTTCCTTGTTATGTTCGAATGGTGATTTTCATATAGTAAATGCTTAACCCATGTTTTTGATATTGAAATTATGTGATTTGCATGGTTTAACTACTCCCATATTTTAACTCATGTGTTTGATTTCAAGTTATGAGTATATGTATTTTCAAGTGGAATGTGCCAATACATATTTTGAATGTTATGATCTTGATATCAAATCCCTAAGTTTTGAATTGATTCATGTAGCGATGATATTTTCTTATGCTTGCTCATTCCCATGCACAAGTTTGGGGTTTCTATATGTTTGATGAAATTCCCATATCATGTTTAACCAATTTCAAGATAAATTCCTAAGTTATGAATTTTGCCATGTAACTCTATTACTCTCCCATGTTTAAGACATTTTTATGTTCAAGCTATGATATTTACATGTTTTGATAAAACTCCCATATCCTATTCCAAGCGGATTTCATATAAATCCTACAATTCATGAACTTAGTTATGTAATCATGCTATGCTCTCATGTTTAAAATATTTCCATGTCCAAGTCATTGTTCCCAAGTATTTGATGAAATGCTTTAATGATTGGGTTTTTAATATTGACTACTTATTATATCTCGAAGCTTTAGTATGTCCTATTGTTATTTATATCAAGTCTTGGGAGTTATGACTACCCAAAATTTAGTTTTTTTTTACCTAGCTTATAGTATCTACAGAATGATTTTAGTTATACCATGAGAAATATAATTCAGTCAATAATATGGTTCGTTATGGGTCCAATTAAGCTTAGCTCAGTTCAGTTTCAGTTCCAGTATCAATTTACACATGATCATTACCTCAAAAACCATATGCATTGTTATTTTAGAATACCATGACCTGAGCTTATTAGTTATTAGTTTTCAGTGCATGCACCAGTTAGTAATCTATTTTAGTTCAGTTGGGACTAGGATTTAGCATCGAGTGAATGTAGGGATGGAGGCTTCCCCGGAAGTTAGGCTGAGTCATTTGTAGCAGTCTCTATATTCCAAAACTATGTAGCAAGTGCAGGATACGAGGAGTCACCCATCCATTTAGGCTTGACTACCTCTCAAGGGTCACTAGTTAGTTTAGGCTTGACACCCTGGTCGTTCAGTACATCAGTATAGTGGATCTACATAGCCAGTGTTAGTACCCATTGCACGATACTGACACCCTTCAAATTAAGGTTACTGATTGGACCATAATTTGTAAGACCCCACAAAATCCTAAGCTTAATTCAGTCCATTTATACTTGTTAGGGGGGCGGGGGTACCATACTTAGAAGGTTCTAACTAAGTTCTGAGACTTAGCCTATTATTTTCCTTTGAAAGTTATCAATCTTATTTCACCACCTTAACATCCTTTAATGGTCTATATTTTTGTTAATTCATGATCAGAGAGGTCCATAGATGGTCCCGGGCGAGTTCCAGATTTTTTAGACCACCTTTAGACCATGTTTGGAAGCCCAAAATAGTGGACCAACACAATCTTGGCACATCGCATCACCAATCACATTGATTGATAATTTTTATAGGTTGCCAGGGTAAAAGTACTGAGACTCGACGTGATGATGGTGTGATGCGTGACTATCATATCGATGACATGATGTATCGTATCGATAAATGGCCACATTTTAAGGGCAGCAGGGTCAATTTACCACACCTATATAAGTCTAAAACATGAGATTTTGCCCTAATTCCACAAAAATATAGTGTCTCTCTCAATAAAAAGTTAGGGTTTTGAATTAAGAATTCAAATTCAATACTCAAATTTAAGAATCTCGCGTCAATCTTTGTATAACCAAGAACTAAGGTATGCATAGTGTTCATTCAAGTATTCCTTTCATCAATGAAGCCCAAGCATAATGTTTTAAACTATGAATTCTGATATTCATGTTATGGGTTGATTATGTTCATGTGTTTGTTATTGTACGATTTCCCAAGTTGGAATCTTTATTTGCTTTATGAAACTATGTTAGCATGCAAGTTGAAAACTACGAACTTAGTTGGTTATGGTGTGCTAATTTGATGATTTTACCTATGCCCTAAGTGGTGCATGTAAGGTGTTTGATAAAATGCCTAAGAGAATATAAATTATGCGTAATAGCTTAATTGTAACCCAAACAATAAACACATGTTTTACCCTTACGTTCAATGACTGCCATACTATTGATATGCATTATAGATAGTTGTTGGAATGCTCATGATGTTAGAGTATGAAATTATGACATTGAGTATTTGCAATACTACCATGTAAAAGATTATGATAACCATATGCTTCATGAAATCCCTAACTTATTATATGATGAATTGTTGATATTGGTCAAGTATTCAAGAAGTATCAAGTCCTGTCAGTTTTATGTTATCGAGTCCTAAGGGTACTTGTGCCTGACAATTTAGCTGTGTGCCTAAAGCTAGTGTTAGTTTCCCACGATACTCATAGTCAATCCATGATTAATAGTACTCAGTCAGTCATGTGACTCAAGAAAATCTAGTAATTTAGTATCAGTTCAGTCATCTCAGTACTCTCAGTCAGTCATTAGATCTCAGTTGTATTCCATTAGTCAATGGAACTCAATGAACTTAGTCGAGTTTAGTTCAGTTAATCATGTTTAGTGTCTATTCATATAGGAGTAGGATTCAACACCGTGTGAATCTAAGGATGGGGAACTCACACTGCCAGATGAGGGTGTGATTCTTAGAAGCAATCCTTGTTCTCTAAAACTTTGTAGCCAGCATAGGTTAAGACACCAACACTGTCAGTTGAGGGTTGATGAGGTGGATTAACACTGTGAAATAAGGATCCCACCGTTCTTTCTTGGGGATTCTGCCAGATGAGGGTCACTCACAGCTTATTCTAACAGTGGTGCAGTATTGACACCCTTACAATTGGGGTTATAGATTGTACCCCAACTCATCTATGATTGGTTATTAGGGGCATGTTAGTTAAATGTTTCAGTTTTGGATCCAGTCTCAGTAATAGAACTAAGTTTAGTTCTACAATTTTAGGACTGTCAGATACAATCAATCAGACTAGTTCTTTCTAATCAGAATTGTTAGAAATAGTTAGTCCTTTATCTGTAATATAACATCTGTCTCTTTGTATTTAGTAGACTCAGTTATCTGTACTAGCAAGCTCATAAGTTAGCAACTCAGTACCTAGTTATAGTATGATCTCAGTTACAGTTTACGTATTCTCACATATATTCTCATGTTTATGTTATTCGGTCAGTTAGTATTGTTAATGCATATGAATCCCATGCATTCAGCCTACCACATATGCATAACAATATATTCAATCGTACAGACACATTTGCGCTATTGTGTTTTATACCAAAGGTTTAGAAGCATGAGCTCCCAAGCATCCTTAGTAGATCAGACATTCCGCAGCCAGACTAACAATGAATCCTCATCATTATAGGATAGCAGGATTATTTTATTACATTATTATTTTAGTAGTTTGGAGTTAGTTGGGGACATGTCCCATCAACTCCACAGTTTTCAGACAGTTTAGAGGCTTTCAGACTAAAACATGTTTTAGACAGTTTATTTTGGTTTTGGGTATTGGTATAACCCACTACAAACATTGTTTTATACTCAGTAATAGTTTAGTTTTGAATTTTATGGCCTTAAAACTTATATTCTAGATATTTATAGTATATTATTCAGTGCTTAGTTACAGATATCAGTCATGGGTTCACTTGTGGTCCTTTGGGGTCATGAGAACCGTGTAGCATTCTGAGTGTTAGATTTGGGGTATTAAAAGATTTGTATCAGAGCCTAAGATTCAACAGTATCGTACAAAGTCTGAAAAGTTTTATCTAGTAGAGTCTTGTGCTTGGGTGTGTTGTGCACCACACTTATGAACAGGAGGCTATAAGATGTTTTAAAAAAAGTTTCCCCTCTTTTAGTATTTATGTCACACCAGTAAGCATGAACTTATATTTAAATCCTAGTCTAATCTGCTCTTCTTTCAATTACAGAACATGTCTCCCAAAAGGACTGATGAAAGAAAAACCGAGAATCAGTCGGCTCCTTCGCCTATTCAGGAAAATTCCCTGGGCGAGCATGTATTTTATGGAGAATTTAGAATCGACTCTCTTACTTAATCATATTTAGTATTAGTTCAAAGAAATCAGCAGGTTGTTGTCCCGCTCTGGCATATGATTCATGCCCAGTAGATTAAGGTAGGAAAGCGTAGAAAGAAAGAGAGGAAATAAGAGAGAGAGAATAAGTAATCTCAATTATGCTCATCCTAAATTAGAGGGTGGTAATTGCTATTAGTTTGGCCCAAAGTCTTTAATTCCACTTCCTCCCTCAGCCAGTGCTACGGTCCCTAAATTCAGAGATAGGGCGCCAGGTCCTAAACCTTAAGGTGGTGTTAGCAGTGCCCGAACCCATCCTTTTTGTTAGACTTATGGAAAAAATCATAAGGGTATATGTATAGCCAACAGTAATATATGTTATCGATGAGGCGAGTTAGGTCACAGAGTTCGATATTATCCTAAGGATGGTCCACAAAGCCAGCATAACCATTTCTTAGCTCAGTATGGTCGCCCGAATCAGTAGGGTGCCTTCTCTAGTGCCACTAGTGGGCAATGCCCAAATAGACTGTATGCTTTTAAATCCCGACAGAATTAGGAAAATTTGCTAGATGTGGTCACTGGTATGTTACTGATCTTAACTTGCATGTTTACGCTTTTCTAGATCAAGGAGCCTCTTTGTCTTTTGTTACTCCTTATATAAAAGTTGATTTTGGTGTCAGTACAAAAATTCTAGTAGAACTCTTCGCAGTCTCTACCCTAGTTGGTAAAACTAACATAGCCCGATGGGTATATGAAAACTGCCCAGTTATGGTATCTCAGAAAGTCACTTTAGCAGACTTAGTCGAATTAGAGATATCAATTTTGATGTTATTCTCAGCATGGATTGGCTTCATTCCTACTATGCAACATTTGACTACAGAAATAGAATTGTCCAATTTTAGTTTCCAAATGAACCCATACTAGAGTGGAGAAGTAGTACTTTAGTATACAAAGGTTAGCTTGTTTCCTACCTTCGGGAATGGAAAATGATATCTAATGGATGTGTCTATCAGCTTGTTTTCGTAAAGGACTCTAGTTTCAAAAATCACTATTTTGAATCAACCCACTAGTGATTGAATATTTAGATATTTTCTTTTCCGAAGATCTTCCAGGAATTCCTCCCGAAAGTGAAATAGACTTTGGCATAGACCTTCTTCTAGATACGCAACCTATATCTATTCCATCATATAAAATAGAACCAGCAGAACTCAGAGAATTGAAAGAATAGTTGAAGGATCTCCTAGTTAAGGGATTCATCAGATCCAATGTGCCCTTATGGGGTTTACCAGTCTTATTCATGCGCAAGAAAGATGGTCCTCCAAAAATGTGTATAGACTACCATCTGGTCAACAATGTAACAGTCAATAATAAGTATCCACTTCCCAGAGTCGATGACTTATTTGATTAACTTTAGGGTGCCAGCTGTTTCTTTAAGATAAACCTCAAATCAGGATATCAGCAGCTCAGACTCAAAGAATATGACATTTCAAAGACGGCTTTCAGAACTCAGTATGACCACTTCAATTTCTTAATCATGTCCTTTGGTCTTACCTACGCACCCGCAACTTTCATAGACTCGCTAAATTGAATGTTCAACCAATACTTGGACATGTTCATCATAGTATTCATAGATGACACTCTTGTGTATTCCTATAATAAGTGTGATCCTGCAGACCATCTCAAAATATCAAAACCCATCAGTTATTATGATATCTATTCATGTCCTATATGTCAGATCTAGGACCATCGCTTATTTTTTTTCACGTTAGTGAAAACTCATCTATGCTCTTAATTCGTAGGATAAGGAGTTTCAGTTCACTATGTGTTACGAATCATGTCCCATGAGTACAAAAAATTTAGACTCGGGTCATAAGTTCATGACTCATACACTCATATCATGCATTACAGTATTCCCAGCTCACATGACATATTCTATACTCCTTGTAATCAATCGAACTCAGATTCATGTCATGAATACCCTTAATTAATATCCCTTGGTGAATCTATAGTGTTGATGTTCTATCCCTAAGACTTAGTTACTGCATTAGTTTAGTAATCTATATTAAATAAAGGACTCAGTTAGTCCTACAAGACCATGGCTTTCTGTTGTCAATTACTTAGCCATCAGAGTTCAGTACTCCCGTACCAATCTAAACCGCAGATATAGAAAACTAGCATTCAGTCTTAATGACAGTCTTAGTTATAGTTACAAACATCAGTCATTTAGTTAATCATATAAGTGAGTATATTTATACATTCATGCTCATCACCTATGTGAATATTTTTAGTAGTCTCAGTTGCAGTGCATAAGGCTTAGTCACTTTATCTTAGATGATATTACATAGGCCTTGTCTTCTAATACAACAATTCTAGCCATGTAGCGATCTCCTATTCTGATGTCCTACTTCGGGCACACTAAGATTCGCTTTCTCCCTACCATCACTCGAACTGTATATAAAAAATGTCATAGAAATACTTTGGTCAAGTATAAGTTTTCAGCATGAGTTAGTTCATAAAGTCGGTAAGTTAGTTTAGCAGTCAGACGGATAAGTTTAGATGATGTGATTTCCCTATCTTTCCATCTAATCATATCATTTGGAATCTCATAAATGTGATCATTCTAAGATGGACCAACTAGGTAGTGGCATGTTCAACTTTGTTTATGTATCATGCCTTAGTTTCAAATTCCAGGTATTCAGTCACAATTCACTCGGTAGGTGCCTCGTGCATCACCTCAGTTTTCTTCAATATCTTAACAAAGTCAATTCATTATTCATCAAGGGACATATTTTCCTAAGGGGAGAGATATATGATAATTCCCCAAACATCCATGACTTAAACATGTCACTTTCTCTTCTCTTAATGAGTCCAGTTTCGAATAAAGGATACTCATAAGTTGGCCCTTTAAACTCTAACCTAATCCATAAGCCATGTATTCAAGGTGCTCAGTTCTGATCATGATATCTAGCTCAAGTATCACGTTCTATACTCGTTATGTTCTCATGTTTTTGCTCATCCACACTCAGTAATTAATCTCAGACTCACCAATATTTTTTTTTCTGTTTAAAGTAACAGTCTTCCTTGAACTCACTCAGTTTTATGTTAAGATTTCAGTTACAAACTCGGTATTCAGTTCAGTCATATAATTATGCATCAGCTATGCGTTCTTATTGTGAGAAGTTTAGCTTATCAGAAATCTCAGTCAAGAATTCATGAACCAGTTCTCATGCATCAGATATGCATGTTCAGTATGACACATTCAGTTTATCAGTCAAGTTAGTCATGCAATTTTGTTTCAGTTATTCATTTCCTATATGTAGTTCAGTCTATCATTTCTCCTCTCTCAGTCAGTCTCATTTGAGGACGAATATTCCCAAGGGGGAGATATTTTCAATCCTCACAAAATTCTAAACTTAATTCAGCCCATTTTTTCTTATTGGGGGGGGGGGGGTCCCATACTTAGAAGGTTATAACTAAGTTCCTAGACTTATCCTATTATTGGCCTTTAAAAGTTGAAAATCTTATTTTGCCACCTTAATATTCTTTAATGGTCCGTATTTTTGTTAATTCCTGATTAGAGAGGTCCATAGGCGGTTCCAAACAAGTTTTTGATTTTTTGGACCACGTTTAGACCACGTTTTAAAGACCAAAATAGTGGACCGACATGATCTTGGCACGCGGTGTTACCAATCGCGTCGGTTGATAACTGTTGCAGGTTGCCAAGGTCAAAGTACTGAGACTCAGCACGATGATGACTTAATGTATCAATGCCTAGTTTTAGTCATTAAATGTCAGCATTTTTAAGGACAAAAAGGTCAATTTCCCACCCCTATATAAGTCTAAAACATGGGATTCAGCCCAAGTTCAACTAAAATATAGTTTCTCTCTCAGGTTTCTCTCAATACCAAGTTAGGGTTTTCAATTAAGGATTCAAATTCAACACTCAAATTTAAGAATCTCTCTATCAATCTTCATATAATCATGAACTAAGGTATGTGTAGTGTTCATTCATGGATTCTTTTCGTCCATGAAGCCCGAGAATAAAGTTCTAAACTATGAATTCTACTATTCATGTTATGGGTTGATTATGTTTATGTGGTTGTTGTTGTACGATTTCCCAAGTTGGAATCTTTATTTATTTTATGAAACTATGTTAGCTTGTAATTTGAAAACTATGAACTTAGTTGGTTATGGTGTGTTAATTTGATGATTTTTCCTATACCCTAAGTGGTGCATGTAAGGTGTTTGATAAAATTCCTAAGAAAATAGAAATTATGTATTATAGCATAATAGTGACCCAAACAATGAATACATGATTTACCCTTACGTTTAAATAACTCTCATGCTATTGATATGCATTGTAGATGGTTGTTGGAATGATCATGATGTTAGAGAATAAAATTATGAAATTGAGTATATGCAATACTACCATGTACAAGATTATGATAACTGTGTGCTTCATGAAATCCCCAACTTATTGTATGATGAATTGTTGATATTAGTCATGCGTTCAAGAAGTGTCAAGTCTTGTCAGTTTCATGCTATCAAGTCCTGGGGGCTCTTGTACCGGACAATTTAGATATGTGCCTAGAGCCAGTGTCAGTTCCCCATGATACTCGCATTCAAGCCATGATCAGTAGAACTCAGTCAGTCATGTGACTCAGGAAAATCCAGTAAATTTAGTATCAGTTCAATAATCTCAGTACTCTCAGTCTGTTATCAGATCTTAGTAGTATTCCTTCAGTCAACAGAACTCAAAAAAATCAGTCCAATTTAGTTTAGTTAATCATGTTTAGTGTCTATTCAGATGGGAATAGGATTCAGAACCGAGTCAACCCATGGATAGGGAACATACACTGCCAGATAAGGGTGTGATTCTTAGAAACAATCCTTCCATTACAGAACTATGTATCCAGCATAGGTTGAGACATCAACACTGTCAGTATAGGGTTAATAAGTTGGATTAACAATATCAGATGAGAGTCCTACCATTCTATTTAGGGGACACTGCCAGATGAAGGTCACTCACAACTTTTCATTACCAATGGTACGGTATTGACACCCTTCTAATTAGGGTTACATATTGGATCCCAACTCATCTATAATAGCTTATTAGGGGCATGTGGGTTAAAGAACTGCTTCCCACAGTCTCATTTTCGAATCCAGTCTCAGCAATAGAACTCAGTTGAATTCTACAGTTTCAAGATTGTCAGATATAGTTAATCAGTCTAGTTTGTCCTAATCAAAAATATCAAAAATAGTTAGTCCTTTATTTGTATTATAACATCAGTCCCTCTGTGTTTAGTAGACTTAATTTTTTGTACCAGTAAACTCAGATGTCAGTAACTCAATACTCAGAACTCAGTACACAGTGATAGCATGATCTTAGTTTTAGTTTATGTATTCATGCATGTATTCTCATGTTTTTGTTATTCATTAAGTTAGTATTGTTCATGCATATGAATCCCATGCATTCAGCCTACCTCACTTGCATAACAGTACATTCAATCGTAATGATGTATTTGCGTTATTATGTTTTATACTAAAGGTTTAGAAGCATGAGTTCCCGATCATCTTTAGTAGATCAGACGTTCCACATCCATACTAATAATGAGTCCTCACAATTTGAGGATATCATGATTATATTATTACTTTGTTCTTTTAGTAGTTCAGAGTTAGTTGGGGACATGTCCCATTAACTCCACAGTTTTTATACAATTTAGAGGCTTTCAGACTATAGCATGTTTCAGATAGTTTATTTTAGTTTTGGGTATTGGTATACCTCACTACAAACATTGTTTTGTACTTAGTACTATTAAAGGTTTGAAACTTATAGCCTTACAGCTTATATTCTGCATATTTATAGTATATTATTCAGTGCTTAGTTACAAATATCAGTCATGGGTTCACTTGTGGTCCTTTGGGTTCATGAGCACCGTGTAGCATTCCGAGTGTCATATTCGGGTTGTTACAAACTTGGTATCATTGCCTAAGGTCCAACAGTGTCATAGGATGTCTGAAAAGATTCATCTAGTAAAGTCTTGGGCTTGGTTGTGTTGTGCACCACACTTATGGACAGGAGGCTATAAGATGTTTTAAGAATAGTTTCCCCTCTTTCAGTATTCATGTCGTACCAGTGAGAATGAGCTCATATTTAAATCCTAGTATAATCTACTCTACCTTTCATTACAGAACATGTCTCCTGAAAGGAGTAGCAAAAGGAAAATCGAGAATCAATCGGCTCCTCTGCCTATTCAGGTAGATTCCCTGGGTGAGAATGTCTTTAATGGAGAATTTAGAATTGATTCTCTTACTTTATCTTGTTCAATATTAGTTAAGAGAAATCAGTAGGATGTTGTCCACACAGGCATATGATTCATGCCCAGTAGATTGAGGTGGGAAAGCATAGAAAGAAAGAGAGAAAATAAGAGAGCGAGAATAGGTAATCTCAATTTTGCTCAGCCTAAGTTAGAGGGTGGTAACTGTTATCATTTTAGCCTAAAGTCTTTAATTCCAGTTCCTCCCTCAACTAGTGCTCCGATCCCTAAATTCAGAGATAAGGTGCCAGGTCCTAAACCTTAGAGTGGTGTTAGCAGTGCTCGAACCCATCCCTTTTGTAAGACTTGTGGCAAATATCATAAGGGTACATGTAGAACCGACAGTGATGTGTGTTACGGCTGTGGCAAGTTAGGTCGATACTGTCATAACGCTGGTCCATAAAGCAAGCATAATCATTCCTTAGCTTAGTCCGATCACCCAAATCAGTATGGTTTCTTCTCTAGTGCCACTAGTGAGCAATGACCAAACAGACTATATACTCTTAAGTCCTGACAAGATTAGAAAAATTCTCTAGATGTGGTCACTGGTACGTTACTGATCTTAACTTGCATGTTTATGCTTTTCTAGATCAAGGAGCCTCTTTGTCTTTTGTTACTCCTTATATAAAAGTTGATTTTGGTGTCAGTACAAAAATTCTAGTAGAAGTCTTCGCATTCTCTACCCTAGTTGGTAAAACTATCATAGCCCGATGGGTATACAGGAACTGCCCAATTATAGTATCTCAGAAATTCACTTTAGCAGACTTAGTCAAATTAGAGATGATCAATTTTGATGTCATTCTCAGCATGGATTGGCTTCATTCCTACTATGTCACAGTCGATTGCAGAAATAGAATTGTCCAGTTTTAGTTTCCGAATGAACCCACTATAGTGAAGAGTAGTACTTCAGTATTCAAAGGTCAGCTTGTTTCCTACCTTCGGAAATGGAAAATGATATCTAATGGATGTGTCTATCATCTTGTTTTCGTAAAGGACTCTAGTTTCAAAAATCACAGTTTCGAATCAATCCCACTAGTGATTGAATATTCAAATGTTTTCTTTTTCGAAGATCTTCTAGGAATTCCTCCCGAAAGTAAAATAGACTTTGGCATAGACCTTCTTCCAGATACTCAACCTATATCTATTCCATCATATAAAATTGCACCAGCAGAACTCAGAGAATTGAAAGAATAGTTGAAGGATCTCCTCGTTAAGGGATTCATCAGATCCAGTGTGTCCCTATGGGATTCACTAGTATTATTTGTGCGCAACAAAGATGGTCCTCTCAAATATGTATAGACTGTCATCATATCAACAAGGTCACAGTCAATAACAAGTATCCACTTCTCGGAGTTGATGACTTGTTAGATTAACTTTAAGGTCCTAGTTGTTTCACTAAAATAGACCTCAGATCAGGATATCAGCAGTTAAGACTCAGAGAATGTGACATTCCAAACACGGCTGTCAGAACTTAGTATGACCACTTCACATTCTTAATCATGTACTTTGGTCTTACCCACGCACCCATAACCTTCATAGACTTGATAAACCGAATGTTCAACTAGTACTTGGACACGTTCTTCATAGTATTCATAGATGACATTCTTCTCTATTCTCACAATAAGTGTGATCCTGCAAACCATCTTAAAATATCAAAACCCATCAGTTATCATGATATCTATTTATTTCCTACATGTTAGGTCTAGGACAATCGTTTATATTCTTTCACGTTAGTGAAAACTCATGTACACTCCCAATTCTTAGGATAAGGAGTTTCATTTCTCTTAGTGTTATGAATCATATCCTATGAGTACAAAAACTTTAGACTCAAGTCATGATCTCATGACTCATACACTCATGTCATGCTTTATAGGATGAACAAATCACATGACATATGTTGGACTCCTTGTGATCAATTGAACTCAGATTTATGTCACAAATACTCTTAATTAAGATCCCTTGGTAAATTTGTGGTGTTGATGTTCCATCCCTAAGCCTGGTTTACTGCGTTAGTTCAGTAATCTTTATTCAATAAAGGACTCAAGTAGTCCTATAAGACCATGTCTTTCAGTTATCAATTACTTATCCATCAGAGTTTAGTACTCCCATACCAGTTTAAACCTCAGATATAGAAAACTAGCATTCAGTCTCAGCTACAGTCTTAGTTACAGTTACAAACATTAGTCATTTAGTTAATTAGATAAGTTAGTATATTTATGCATTTGTGCTCATCACCCATATGAATCTCTTTAGTAGTCTCAGTTGTAGTGCATAAGGCTTAGTCACTTTATCTTAGATGATGTCTCACAGGCCTTGTCTCTTAATACAAGAATTCTAGTTGTGTACTGATCTCCTATTCTGATGTCCTACTCCGGCCAGACTAAGATTTTTTTCTCCCTACCATCACTAGAACTCTACAGAAAAAATATCATAGAAATACTTCGGTCGAGTATAAGTTTTCAGCATGAGTTAGTCCGTAAAGTCGGTAAGTTATTTTAGCAGTCAGACTGAGAGGATTGGATGGTGTGATTTCCCTATCTTTCAATCTAATTGTATTATTCTGAATATCATAAATGTGATCATTCTAAGATGGACTAACTAGGTAGTGGCATGTTCAACTTTGTTCATGTATTATACCTTAGTTTCAAATTCAGGTATTCAGTCACAATTCAATCTGTAGGTGCCTCATGCATCACCTCTGCTTCTTTAATATCTCAACAAAGTCAATTCATTATTCTTCAAGGGACATAGTTTCCCAAGGGCAGAGATATATAATAACTGCCTGAATATCCATGACTTAAATATGTCACTCTCTCTTCTTGTAATGAGTCCAGTTTCGAATAAGGGATACTCATAAGTTGGCCCTCAAAACTATGACCTCAGCTGTAAGCCACGTATTCAAGGTGCTCATTTCTAATCACAATATCTAGCTCAGGTGTGACATTCCAGACTCAGTTATGTTCTTATGTTTCTTCTCATGCATACTTAGTAATTAATCTCAAACTCACTAACATTTTTTTTAGTTTAAAGTAATAGTCTTCCTTGAACTCATTCAGTTTTATGTTAACGTTTCAGTTAAAAAACTTGGTAATCAGTTCAGTCATATAATTATGAATCAGATATGCATTCTCATTGTGAGAAGCTCATCTTATCAAAAATCTTAGTCAAGCATTCATGAACCAATTCTCATGCATTAGATATGCATGTTTAGTATGATATATTCAGTTTATCTATCAAGTCATTCATGTAATCATGTTTCAGTTATTTATGTCATATATTTACTTCAGTCTATCATTTCTCCTCTCTCAGTCAGTCTCATTTGAGGACGAATATTCCCAATGGGGAGATATTGTAAGACCCTACAAAATTCTAAGCTTAATTCAGTCTATTTTTTCTTGTTAAGGGGGGCGGGGTCCTATACTTAGAAGGTTCTAACTAAGTTTCCAGACATAGCCTTATATTGGCCTTTGAAAGTGTGAAATCTCATTTCGCCACCTTAACATCCTTTAATGGTCTGTATTTTTGTTAATTCATGATCAGAGAGGTCCTTAGCTGGTCCCAGACAAGTTTTGAATTTTTTGGACCACGTCTAGACCACATTTGGAAGCCCAAAATAGTGGACTGACGCGATCTTAGCGCGCTGTGTTGCCAATCGCATTGGTTGATAATTGTTACAGGTTTCCAGGGTCAAAGTACTGAGAGTCGACGCGATGATGGTGCGATATGTCAACAATCGCATCGATGCCTAGTTTTAGTCATTAAATATCCATATTTTTAAGGGAAAAAAGGTCAATTTCCCACCTCTATATAAGTCTAAAACATAGTATTTCAACCAAAATATAGTGTCTCTCTCAAATTTCTCTCAATAACAAGTTAGGGTTTTCAATTGAGGATTCAAATTTAATACACAAATTTAAGAATCTCTCTGTCAATCTTCATATAATCAAGAACTAAGTTATGTGTAATGTTCATTCATGGATTCCTTTCGTCCATGAAGCCCAAGAATCAAGATCTAAACTATGAATTCTAATATTCATGTTATGGGTTGAATATGTTCATGTGGTTGTTGTTGTATGATTTCCGAAGTTGGAATCTTTATTTGTTTTATGAAACTATGTTAGCTTACAATTTGAAAACAATGAACTTAGTTGGTTATGATGAGTTAATTTGATGATTTTACCTATGCCCTAAGTGGTGCATTTAAGGTGTTTGATAAAATTCCTAAGAGAATATAAATTATACACTATAGCATAATTATGACCCAAACAATAAATACATGTTTTACCCTTACGTTCAAATAACTCCCATGCTATTGATATGCATTGTAGATGGTTGCTGGAATGATCATGATGTTAGAGAATAAAATTATGACATTGAATATATGCAATACTACCATGTACAAGATTATGTTAACTATGTGCTTTATGAAATCCCCAACTTATTGTATGATGAATTGGATATTGGTCATGTGTTCAAGAAGTGTCAAGTCTTGTCAGTTTCATGCTATCGAGTCCTGGGGTACTTGTACCCAAAAATTTAGTTGTGAGCCTAAAGCCAGTGTCAGTTTCCCATGATACTCATATTTAAGCCATGATCAGTAGACTCAGTTAGTCATGTGACTCAGGAAAATCCAGTAAATTCAGTATCAGTTTAATAATCTCAGTACTGTCAGTCAGTCATCAGATCTCAGTAGTATTCCATCAGTTAACGAAACTCAATAAACTCAGTCCAGTTTAGTTTAGTTAATCATATTTAGTGTCTATTCAGATGGGGGTAGGATTCAGAACCGAGTCAACCCAAAGATAGGTAACATATACTTCCAGATGAGGGTGTGATTCTTAGAAGACTTCCTTGCGTTCCAAAACTATGTAGCCAGCATAGGTTGAGACATCAACACAGTCAATTGAGGGTTGATAATGTATATTAATACTGTTAGATGAGGGTCCCACCATTCTCTTTTGGGAACACTGCCAGATGAGGGTCACTCACAACTTCTCCTTACTAGTGGTGCGGTATTGATACCCTTCCAATTGCGGTTACAGATTGGACCCCAAATCAGCTATAATAGCTTCTTAGGGGCATGTGGTTTAAATAACTACTTCCCACTGTCTCAGTTTTGGATCCAGTCTTACTAATAGAACTCAGTTTAATTCTACAGTTTCAGGACTGTCAGATACAGTCAATCAAAGTAGTTCTTCCTAATCAGAACTATTAGAAATAGTTAGTCCTTTATCTATAATATAACATCAGTCCCTCTGTATTCAGTGAACTCAATTATTCATACTAGTAAACTCAGATGTCAGTAACTCAGTACTCAGAACTTAGTACCCAGTGACAGCATGATCTTAGTTACTGTTTATGTATTCTTACATGTATTCTTACGTTCATGTTATTCGGTCAGTTATTATTGTTCATGCATATGAACCCCATTCATTCAACCTACCTCACTTGTATTCCAATACATTCAATCCTACTGATGCATTTGCGCTATGGTGTTTTATACCACAGGTTTAGAAGCATGAGCTCCCGAGCATCCTTAGTAGAATAGACGTTCAACAGATGGACTAATAGTGAGTCCTTATTATTCAAGAATAACATAATTATTTTATTAATTTATTATTTCAGTAGTTTGGAGTTCGATGGCGAACATGTCCCATCAACTCCACAGTTTTGAGATAGTTTAGAGGATTTTAGACTAGAACATATTTCAACCATTTTATTTCAGTTTTGGGTATTGTTATGCCCCACTAAAGATATTATTTTATACTTAGTACTAGTTCAGTTTTGAACCGTATGGCATTACAGCTTATATTCTACATATTTACAGTATATTATTCAGTTCTTAATTACAAATATCAGTCATGGGTTAGCTTGTAGTCCTTTGTGGTCATAAGCACCGTGTAGCATTTTGAGTGTCAGATTTGGGGCATTACACGATTACCTCAGATTGGGGTATGTCGGTTAGATAATACCTCCCACAGTTTTGGTCAGTATTTAGTGTATTCTCTGCTTAGTTTTGCCTAACCAAATGTATAGACTTTTAGTTGTTCAGTTATATAGTTTACAGTCTCTCAAATTTCATGCCTATTTCAGATTATAGATTTATACTTGGTCTTACATTCTCATATATTACTATTTTCATGTATTCATGCTTAGTTATCTCATGTTGTTCAGTAGTCCTTACCTCATATGCATAGTACTCCTTAGTTTCTGTCCAGTTGTTTAGACTAAGTACAGTTCAGTCTTACATGACCTGTATTTAGCTATCATCCATTCAATGTATCCAATAAGCTTGGTATATTTTATGTCAGTCTCCATCATGTAGTATCAGAACAAGTATTCATACAATATCCCTATTTTTATAGTTTTCCCAGATTCAGTTCTACTTATATTATAAAATAGAAAGTTTTAAGAAACTAAGTGTAGTTATTCGCCAACTTATCAGATTATGTTTGTTACTCATGTATTAAGATATTTAAGCTTTTAGTTTATTTTAGTCTCTTAGTAAGCTTACTTACACCTAGTCATTAATGTTTTAAGATTATATATGAAACTAGTTTCACTTATTACATTCACACCTGCATACTCAGCTCATTCCAATAGTACTAATCCATATATTTGTCTATGTGATTAATTTTCTCATGATGTAGGTACCAGTTATAGCCTACGCATTATGATCAGACAGTTGCAGTTTCCAGCTAGCAGGTGATGAGTTCTTTTTTTAGGAACTCTAGACAATTTTAGCTCATGTATAGTTCAGTTATTTTTCATATGTATTGATTAGTGTTAGTTAGAGGTAGGTCCCAACTATCTATAGTCAGTATAGTAGAGGCTTTATTGATGTCAGTCAGAGTTAGTCATGTAATTTCAGCTTCTTTCTTTAAGCTTATCAGATTGTAAAGCTTTACCAGTTACATACTATTTTAGATTTTTAGTATGATTATGTTTCTGCATAGTAGAAATTGTTATTTAATGTATTATAATTTTGTTTCTTAGCACTATGTCAGTTCATGGGTTAACTTGGGATCACTTGTGGTTCCAAGCACTATGTGGCATCGAGGGTGTACTCCCAGTGCATTACAAACTTGGTATCAGAGCCCAGATTTCAAGTATCCTAGGGTGACTATGAATCCATGTCTAGTACAGTCTTCAGGAATAGTACGAAGATGTCTGTACTTTTCTTTGAGAGGCTATAGGGCATTTAGGAAATTATTCCCTTCTTTCACGTTTCAGATCGTGCAGTAGAAGTGTTATCTAAGAAATTTATGAATATCCTCATCTTTCTCTATTTATGCTTAGTCTGCCTTAGTTTTAAGGAAATAGAAACAGTGAAACTTAAATCCCTACAGGAAGAGTTTTCCCAGCCAGTCCCCTCAGCTAGTTATGGGATTGCATATTGGCATAGAAAGTATCCCATTAGTGCCTTTATGTCCTACAATTTGAAATATTTCATTCATGATTATGAAAACTCGTGCACTAATCCAAAGTTAGATGTTATTTTAGATCTCTTTTGAGAATTTTACTATAACATATGGTCTAGAGTTAGAAGCATAAACCCAAAAATTTAGAAGTAGTTGAGTTGGGATAGTGTTATCTGGATTGCGCAGATTTTGTATTGGTGGATCTAGCTGTATGAAGAGTGAATCAGTAAGTTTGAAATAGTGTATGCAAGAATTTAATTTTGTGGATTCGAAAGTATATGTTGTTGATGTTGGGTATATTTGTGAAATAGTAATTCTTATGATTTATATGTGATGTTAGTAGCCTATGAAGGAAGTTAGTATAGTTCATTGAAGGTTTGGGGATATCCATTCTAAGTGTTAGAATCTAAATTTGAATCTTTGAAAATTGACCAAATAGAAAAAAAAAGTTGAAGATCTAGATGGTGTGAAGTCAAAGTAAAGTGATTGCAGTTCATTTAGAGATTTTAAAGGGGTTCACATGCTTAGAATGATGGCTTAAAGCTCAAAGGGGGATGATCGAACAAGTAACCAATTAAGACTCTCATATCCTAGTAGTGATGCAGTATGTCTAGAAAAGTAGTAATGGAGGATGATGCCAGACCCATTCTTATATTAGTGCAAAGTTTTGTACTTCAGTCACCACGATATCCACTCATGCCTTACATGTCAGCTCCAAGATCATAGTTTATATTCATGAACATAATAGAGAATCATGTATGCTTCCAATTTTTAGTATGAGGATTTCCAGATCACTCAATAGTAAGAATCATATTCCATGAAAATTATGAACTCCAAACTCAGCTCATTTAGCTCATGACTCATGTATTCATGTGTTATAGTATGTTCAGTTCTAGGTACTCATGCTACACTCCCAATGATAAGTGAAATTCAGTTTATTGCCATGTATGCCCTTAGTTTAGATCTCTTTGATGAATCCATAATGTTGATACTATATTTCTTAGACCTCAGTTAAGTGTCAAAGTTATCCTTTCAAGTTTCAGTTCCTTATGTTCTAACTTTCAGTGACCTCTCCTTATGTCATGATTAGTTGAAATTCTATGTGTTTTCATGGGGCAGTGCATGAAAGTTATAAGGAAAGAGATTAAGAGAATATGAGAAAGATGCTCTTGTGGTTGTTTGCCTACAAGTTCATGTTTGGTTATGGAGATAGGATTGAATTTCATGTTGGTGTACAAGTGGGATGTATAGATGAGTATAAGCTTTAAATTTAATTCAATTGGTATAGCAGTAATTCAGATTAGCAGTCAGACAGTCAAGTTCCATGATTTTCCTTATTTCTATCTAGCCTTACTATTTGAAGTTTCATGAATATGGACATTCCATGAGATAAACTATTTGTATCCATGAAAATTATGAATTCAACTCAGTTCATACATCATGCATCAGTTTCAGATTTTAGATATTCAGTCATGATTTAGTCTGCATGTGTCCCGTGCATCATCTCAGTCTTTTCTTAGTATTTCATCCAAGTCAGCATTATTCAAGGGATGAAATATTCTAAGGAGAAGATGTATTGTAATTCCCTAAGGTTTCATGTCTTAAACCTTTCATATTTTCTTCATGAAACAAGATCATGATTGAAATAATGGTTACTCATAAGTTGACTCTCTCATTTCTATCTCGACTTTATAACCATTCTCATGTCATTACATGTATTCATAAAACAAGTTCAGCTCGTGTATCGTGCTCAGACTTAGTTATGTAATGATGTTTCAGGTCATGCATGTTCAGTATATGATCTCAGTTTTCCCCAGTATTCTTAGTCTAACCAGTCTTATTCGAGGATAAATGAATCCAATGGGGAGATAATGCAACACCCCGTATTCTTAGGCTAAACTTTAAACCATCATTCTTACATATGTATACTATAATTCCATGATTTACTTTTGAATTCATGTGTCATGATATTTATACTAGTGTTTAAAGTGCTTTCGAAGTGAAAAATGTTTATAGGAATCACTTAGAACAAAGATGAGCTAAGAGCCTTTGGTTTGTCAAATATTTTGTATTTGATTCAACAAGGATCTACTTTTAAAGAATATAAATTTTGATGTACGTGGAATTTTTCAGCTCAAGGCCCACAAAATTTTAGATAATTTAGTTAGCTTTATAATGATACCAATTTCGTCTTAATTCGCCACCTGAGTGAAAAGTTATGGCTTTTTCCATAAGATAATGTAACGGGTCGCGATATCCCCGTTCGTGAGGGCTTCTTAACCCAACTAGATAAGGGGTCTAAATAAAATGGTGATTTCCATGGTAAAAAATGCCCAAGGGGCAGTTTAGTCTATTCTCCTTAACCCCAGCTATCCAAACATGAATTAATACACCCAAAAGGGCATTATTTTCCCACTTTTCATCATCAAAACCTCGGGTAAAACCTCCCTTATCCGCAAGATCAATTTCAATCTTTTTCCTCTCAAGAATCCAAGAGTTCAAGATTCCAAGTTCGACAATATTCAAGAAATCATCTAATTATGATATGTGGGAGTTCATCCATGGGTCCCCTTTTACCCATGGAGCCCAAAAACCCATTTTCAAGTTCAAAGTTATGATTTTTAAATGTTAATATGAATTATATCCATGAAACCTCCATGAATTTTGATTAAGTATCATGTTTACAAATGGTTATCATTGCAATTGCCTTGATATGTTCGAAGGGTGATTTTCACATGTTAAATGCTTAATCCATGTTTTGATATTGAAATTATGTGATTTTCATGGTTTAACTACTCCCATGTTTTAACTCATTATCCTCATGTGTTTGATTTTAAGTTAAGAGTATATGCATTTTGAAGTGGAATGAGCCAATACATATTCTGAATGTTATGATCTTTATATCAAATCCCTAAGTTGTGAATTGATTCGTGTCGTGATGATATTTTCGCATTCTTGCTGATTCCCATGCACAAGTTTAGGGTCACCATATGTTTGATGGAATTCCGATACCATGTTTAACCGATTTCAAGATGAATCCCTAAGTTATGAATTTTGCCATGTAACTCTATTGTTCCCCCATGTTTAAGACATTCTTATGTTCAAGCTATAATCTTTACATGTTTTGATGAAACTCTTATGTCCTATTCCAAGTGAATTTTATGTAAATTCCCCAAATCATGATCAAAGTCATGTAATCATGCTATGCTCCAATGTTTCGGATATTTACCTGTTCAAGCTCATGATTCCCAAGTATTTGATGAAATCCCCTAATAATTGGGTTTTGAATATTGACTACTTATTATATCTCTATGCTTTAGTATGTCCTATTGTTATTGTTATTGAGTCCTGGGGGTTATGAATACCCAAAAATTTACCTGTTTAGCTAGCTTTCAGAAACTATAGAATGATTTCAGTTATACCATGAGAAAAATCATTCAGTCAGTAATATGGTTAGTTGTGAGTCCAATTAATCTTAGTTTAATCCAAGTTCAGTTCTAGTATCAATTTACACATTAGTAATTACATCAGAATCCGCATGCATTATTACTTTAGAATACAAAGACCAAAGATTATTTATTAGTTATCAGTTCATTCACCAATTAGTAATCCTTGTCAGTTTAGTTGGGAGAAGGATTTAGCACCGAGCGAATTTAGGGATGGCGGCTTCCCCATCAGTTAGGCTGAGTCGTTAGTAGCAGTCTCTATATTCTAGAATTCTGTATCCAACATAGGATACAAGGAGTCACCCATCATTTTAAGCTTGACTACCTCTAAGGGGTCACCCATAAGCTTATTCTTGACACCCTGGTCCTTCGGGACATCAGCATAGTGGATCCACACAACTAGTGTTAGTACCCGTGACACGGTACTGATACCCTTCCAACTGGGGTTACTAGTTGGACCACGATTAGATCAGATTAGGGCATGTTGGTTAGATAATACCTCCCATAGTCTCAATTAGTATTCAGCGTATTCTCAATTCAGGTTTGCTTTACCAAGTCTACAGATTTTCTATTGTTCAGGTATACAGTTTATCGTCTTTCATATTTCAGACTTGTTTCAGATTACAGATTTATGCTTAGTCTTACATTCTCATATATTATTGTTTTCACGCATTCATGCTAAGTTATCACATGTTGTTCAGACATCCCTTACCTCATATGCATATATTCTATAGTTTCATCCCAGTTGTTCAGACTAAGTATAGTTCAGTCTTACATGACTAGTATTTAACTATCAGCCATTTAGTGCATTAGATAAGCTTAGTATATTTTATGTCAGTTTCCATCACGTAGTTTTGACCTAGTATTCATACACTACCCATGTTTTACGGTTTTCCCAGCTTCAGTTCTACTTATATTATAAAATGGAATGTTTTAAGAAACTAAGTGTAGTGATTCACCAACTTATCAGATTATGTTTGTTACTCATGTTTTAAGATATTTAAGCTTTCAGTTTATTTCAGTCTTTTAGTGAGTCTACATACACCTAGTCATTCATGTTTTAACATTATGTATGAAACCAGTTTCACTTATTGCATTCACCCCTGCATACTCAGTACATTCCAGTAGTACTAATCCATATATATGTCTATTTGCTACATTGTCACATAATGTAGGTACCAATTATATCCTACACATCATGATCTGATAGTTGCAGTTTCTAGCCAGCAGGTGATGAGTTCTCTTGTTTCGGGAACTCCAGATAGTTTTAGTTCATGTACAGTTCATTTTTTCTCATATGTATTGATTAGTGATAGTTGGAGGGATGTCCCAACTATCTATAGTCAGTATAGTAGAGGATTTATAGATGTCGGTCAGAGTCGGTTATGTAATTTCAGTTTCTTTCTACAGGTTTATCAGATTGTAAAACTTTATCAGTTACATACTATTTTAGATTGTTAGTATGATTATGTTTTTGCACAGCATAACTTGTTATTTAATGTGTTATAATTCAGTTACTTAACAATATCTTACTTTATGGGTTAGTTTGGGATCACTAGTAGTTCCAAGCATCGTGTGTTGTCTATAGTATACTCCTAGGGCATTACATTCACTCCTCCACAAGACCACCATTCTTTAATGGAAAACATTACTCTTCTCGGAAGAATAAATTCAGAATCTTTGTCCAATAAAATGACTTCCAAGCCTTTGTTGTCATCAAGAAAGGTCCAAAGCTGATTCCAGACTCAAAGAGAAGCAAAAGGACAAAGACAGGGAATCTAGTAATACTGATGTAGAAGACCGTGAAAGTTTTCAGGTCACCTAAGAACAACAAGAGGTAATCCAAACTAATGCACGTGCTATAAGTTTACTTCTTTGTAGAATTAGTGGAGAATAATTGGCCAAGATATCAACTTGTGACACTGCAAAACAAATGCGGAACAAATTAGAGGTAACCTATGAAAGAACCACCAAAGTCAAGAAGCCAATATGTAACCCTTGTCAATGAATATGAGTTATTCATAGTGGAAGAGAATGAGAACATTTAAACAATGTTTTCCAGATTCTACAAGATGGTATGCAAACTAAAATTGTTGGGGATAATTTATTTACATAGCCTGCAAGTCCGATAGTTGGTCCAAAGTCTTCCTAAATTTTAGGAAACTAAGGATGCAGTTGTGGAAGACGGGGATCTATATTGAATATGAATGAAATTATATCAATAGGTACCATAAGGAGAAAAAAAAGAAACCAGTAGCCTTCAATGCCACTCCAACTGAAGAAGAGAAGATTTTAGAAGAAGCCAATAGTGAAGGAATGGCCCTCATTATTCAAGGAGTAAGGCTGATAATGAGACATAGAAAACAAAGATCCCAAGGAGCAAAAAACAATGACTCTACTAGAAACGATGATCACTTTGGAAGGCCTAGTCACTTCAAATAAAACTGTCCAGAATTAAGAAGAAAAACATCCCTAAAGAATAAAAATTTTAGAACCTTGAGTGATGAAGATGAAACCATAGAAGAAATAGAAGCCACCAATATATGCTTCATAGAAATAGGTGAATATAGCGAGGTAAGACTACACGACTGTCATAATTGTATTACTCTTGAATCTAATTTGGGTATTATAATAGATGAGCTTCAAAAAGTCATAGATGAATATAAAAAACTCACTCAAGAGAAGAAGAGTTGAGAAGCTTGATTTAAACAAAAACTTAAAGAGGAATAAAGAAGTTATCAAATAGAAATTGAAGCATGTCAAATTGAAGTTGACTTACTTCATGAAGAGCTTGATGATATAAACATAAAAATAAAAAGTATTAAGGATCACCAATTCACAGTTTCTTAAGATCAAACTTTTTTAAAAATAATTCAAGTTCCTTATCAAAATTGTTTAAATCAGCCAATACCTCCTTCTCCTCTCGAAGACCTATCTATTTTATCTATGGATAGAGAGGGCACAAATCCTACCAATTTAGGCATAATCCTAAAAGGATGTGGGTTTTGAAGCCTAAAGGAAGCATATCTAACCCATAAGGACCGAAGACTACTTTGGTATCTAAACAAAAGTAATCATCTTGTTTTATAGGAACAGGTTCGCAAAAGATATAAGAAAGGAATGTGGGTCTTTGATAGTGGATGTTCTAGACACATAACCAAAAAGAAAGAGAGTTTTTCTACTCTAGAGAAAATAGATGGGGGATTAGTCAGATCTGATGGCAATGCTAGAGGCAACGCCATTAAAGTAGGCTCAGTAAAACTTGACTTATCATGTGAATTCACTGAACTATATCTAGTAGACAGCCTTAAACATAATCTGTTTAGCATCAGTCAGTTGTGTGACACCGGATTTAGAGTCTTCTTCAAAGCTGAAAACTATTTAATCAAATATGACAAATGAAATATCTCTCTTATCCGTGAATGCATTGATAATATTTATATCTTAAATAGTCCTAACTATGCTACCTTAACTTACCTCACTGTTCAAACTAATGATACTCAGTTTTGGCATAGAAAGCTTAGGCATACAAGTATATATATCATTGAGAAGTTATCCGAATTGGATTTGGTGAAGGGTTTGCCAAAACTCATGTTTGAAAAGGATCAAATCTATGTTGTCTGCCAACTGGGTAAACAGACATGACAATATTAAAAGTCAAAGACATTGTCTCTACTACCAAATCTATTCAAACAATCCATATGGATCTGTTTGTCCCCACCAAGATCGAAAGCATTGGTAGAAAAAGATGTCTTTTTATAGTTGATGATTACTAATGTTTTACTTGGGGAATGTTTCTTACTCAAAACCATGAGGCTTTCATAAACTTTGAAATTTTTTGTAGAAACATATAGAGAGAAGCTTGACACCTCGTCACTTATATTCATAGTGATCACAGAGGATAATTCAAAAACAAGGAGTTTGAGGAGTATTGTGCTCAGAATAGATACTCTCAGAACTTTTCTTTGCCTCAATCTCCTCATCAAAATAGAGTAGTGGAGCAAAAGAATTGGTCTCTCCAGGAAAATGCTAGGAAAATATTATTAGAACATAATCTCCCATATCACTTTTAGGCAGAAGTAGTGAGCACAACATGCCACATCATCAATAGATGCCTGATAATGCCTATTCTAAAAAAATACCTTACGAACTCTTGAGAGGAAAGAAACCAAACACTATCTACTTCCATCCTTTTGGCTACAAATGTTTTATTCACAACACTGGTAAGAATAACATAGTAAAATTTGATCCACAAAGGAATGAAGGTCTTTTCCTTGGGAACTCTCCCACTTGTCATGCTTACAAGGCCTTAAATAAAAGAACTTTCTATGTTGAGTAATCTATGCATATTGTATTTGATGTATCTAATCACCCTTATGATTTTATGTGTTGATGAAGAACAGGTGAGTAATCTACAATCTGGAGAATATAACAGCACAGCCTCTGAGCCATCATAAGACAATTCAACTACACCCCCTCAAGAGTCCACTTCCATAGCAGAAATAGTAAAACCAAGTGTTCTAAGAGAATGGAAAAATTATTCTAGCTATCAAAATGAACTCATCATCACAAATCCAAAAGATTAAGTGCAATAAAGAGCATTATTGAGAAGAAAATATCTATAGCCCTCTTGTCTCAAATTAAACCAAAGAAAAGAAATGAAGCCCTCAAAGAAGAATTATGGGTCATAGTTATGAAAGGAGAATTGAACCTATTTAAATGAAATCAAGTTTGTACCTTGGTTGAAAGACCAAGAAACTGCTTAGTAATTTAAACTAGATGGGTCTACAGAAACAAATTGAATCAAGGTAAGCTTATCATAAATAAATCCAATCTTATAGCTCAAGGCTATTCCCTACAAAAGGTATTAATTATGACGAGAACTTTGCCTTTGTGGAAAGGTTAGAGTCAATTCAAATTTTATTAGCATTTGCTGCCTTCAAATATTTTAAGCTATAACAAATTAACATAAAAAGCGTCTTCTGAAATGGTTTTATTCATGAAGAAGTTTTTGTAAAACAACCCTAGGGTTTGAAAATTCGTAGATCCAAACCATGTTTCAAAATTATCAAAAGCACTCTACGCCCTAAACCAAGATCCAAAGGCTTGGTATGAGAGACTAAGTGTTTTCTTACTAACTAATAATTTTCAAAGGGGTAAAGTAGATACAACTCTATTCATAGAGAAACTTGATTCAAATCTTATTATTGTGAAAATTTACGTTGATGATATCATTTTCGGTGATTCTAACATCTATGTGTTTGAGAATTTTGCTAACATGATAAAAGGAGAATGGGAAATGAGTTTTATGGGTGAGCTCATATTCGTCTTAGGATTACAAATTAAACAAAATCCCAAAGCAACTTTCATCAGTCAAGCCAAGTACAAGAAAGAACTCATCAAAAAAATCAATATGGAAAAAGGAAGGGACTATGGAACTCCATTGAGTCCATCCACAAACCTTTATTCGGACTCATCTAGTAAGGATATTGATGAGAAAATGTACAGGGGAATGATAGGATCACTACTCTACCTGACTGCCAGTCGACTAAACATGGTGTTAAGAGTATGTAAGTGTGGCAGGTTCCAGTCAATTCCCAAAGAGTCTCATTTGACTGATGTTAAAAGGATCATTCAATACCTTATAGAAACTCAAGACATTTAACTATGGTACCCTGTCTCTTCTCATTTCAAATTAATTGGATATTCAGACGCTGACTTTGCAGGTGATAAAAGTGATAGAAAAAGTACCAGTGGAACTTGTCAAATTATTGGTGTTGCCTTGATTTTGTGTCACAACAAAAAGCAAACTTTAGTTGCACTTTCAACAACAGAAGCCGAGTACATAGCCGTTGGAAGTTGTGGTACTCAAATTTTATGGATTATGCATTAACTACTTTATTTTAATTTGTCTTTTGAATCTATTCCCAATATATGCGATAACACCAGCATAGATATAGGCGTGGTTAGGTTGTCTCTTGATGGGTTCAAATAGGAAGGTATAAAATTGTTTACTCGGATGTTCACCCAAACGAATTCCCTCAAGACACACGTCCACTCCTCCAATTATGATCTAGCTATCTCCATCAAGAATTCCTATTCCTTCTTTTTAAAAAATATTGAAAAATCATTTGACACCTTCTGTCATAACATGCATAATACTCTAACCTACTTTCTCATGAAGTGGTGAACAATGATGACTGTAACACCCCAAATTTGGTACCTGAAATGCTACACGGTTCTCATGACCTCGAAGGACCACAAGCTAACCCATGATTGATATTTGTACCTAAACACTACATAAATGCCAAAATAAAGGCTGATAGGCCATAAGGTTCAAAATTGAGACATAGTATCTGATAAAATATAACATCTGGGTGGGGTATGAAATACCCAAAACAACTTAAATAACTGTCTAATCATGATATTCTGAAAAGCCTCTAAGTGTCTGAATAAGGAGTTGATGGGACATGTCCCCAACTAACTCCAACTACAGCAATAAACTAAGTACAAAAATAATAGAATAATGCTCATGTCCTCGAAGGATAAGGACTCACTGCTGACTCTGACTACTGAGTACTGGGATACTACTGATGCCCTGGAGCTCGTGCTTCTAAATCTATGGTATAAAGCACCATAGCATAAATGCGTCAGTACTTTTGAATACACTGGTATGCAAGTGAGGTAGGTTGAATGCAAAGGGATAAAATGCATGAACAATGCTAACTGACTGACTTGCATGAATGTGAGAATACATACATAAATTAGTGACTGTGACAACATTTTTGATGGTACTAACTACTGAGTCTGATTACTAATAACATGAGTCACTGATAACTGATATAACTAATACTAAATGAATGTATCTGATAGTATAGGTTCTGATGGAACTAACTAAGTTGTGTACTATTCTGAGTTGACTGTGTCTGATAGTCCTGAAATTCTGAAGAACTATTTGAGTTCTATTACTGAGACTGACTCTAAAACTATAACTCTGGGAAGTAGTCATCTAACCAATATTCCCCAAATAAAGCAATTTAGCTAGGTTAGGTACCAATCTCTAACCCCAATTGGATAGGTGTCAATACTGCACCATTGGAAAAGACAAACAGTGGGTGATCCTCATCTAACAATGTCCCCAAAAGAGAATGGTGGCACCCTTATCTTACAGTGTTTATATATCTCATCAACCCTAATATGCCAGTGTTGATGTCTCAACCTATGCTGGCTATATAGTTCTGGAATGCAAGGATTGCTTCTAAGGATCACACCCTCAACTATCAGTATATGTCCTCATCTTTTGGTTCACTCGGTGCTAAATCTTAATTCCATCTAAATAGACACTGAACATGATTAACTGAACTAAACTGGATTGAGTTCATTGATTTCTGTTGATTGATGGAATACTACTGAGATTACTAAAGTACTAAGCTTTCTGAGATTACTGGGATTATTGAGTATACTAAGTTTTCCTAAGTCACTTGACTAACTGAATTCTACTAAATATGGCTTGATTGAGGATATCATGAAAACATTACACAGGCTCTAGGCACATAACTAAATTGTCAGGTATTAAATACCTACAGGACTCGATAGCATAATATGTAAATCATGACAAAAGCCTAAAAGCCCAATAATGGCTGTATACTCAAAATTTATTCATTAAGATATTTCAATAAACACTTGGGGTGTATCACTTGTACATGAATGGGGAATACACAATTGCATACTATATCGTGGCATTAATCTATTCTCATGGACAATTTATTTAAAACTTACACATATTCTAATCATGGCATGATTTCTTCTCTCATTAGTTCACATAGGTAATTCATCAAGCACATAATGAACATAGTATATGTAGACCTCATTCTACAACAAGTAAACATCATGATTCAATTCTAATTTCACAATACAAGGATTTAAGCATGGGTTCAAATGAATCTACTCATATAAAAATTAATTCCACATAAAATTCAGCACCAAACATGGATGAGAATTCAATTGGTCATTAACAACATGAACAAAAGAAAACCCAATATGGGATTCATAAAAATCCATACACTTGAACTTTGAAAAGAGATTCTTGAGCTTCATGGGTGAAAGGGACTCATGAATCAACACTTGACATACCTGAGTTAATGAATTTGGAAGAACTAATGGAGAGTTCTTATGATTTGGCCCTTGAATTTGAGAGTTAGAGTTCCTTGGCTTGAGAGAGAGCAACTCAATTTGGGAAAAATAGAGTGAATAATGATATCCTTAGGTTATGTAGGGTTAAATTTTGTGTTTAAGATTGAACTAAAATCATGGTAAAAGACCCATTTAACCCTGGACATGTCTTTTTATTTTTGTGAAAATTTCCCGACCTAGACCCCTGGCGTGATGCGCGCTATCGCGCCGTGTCACTGGAATTGGACGACGGAGTGATGTAGGGTCATCACAAAGCTACACTAGATTTTGACAATTGGAATTTGGGAGCCCTCTAAGATGCGGTGAAATCGTAGAGTCTTACTGGAAATTGACGAATGTTATTTTAGATTATGGCGCGATGCACCACTGACTAAGATGACTGTGTTTTACGATGGGGACTTAAAATAGTCATAACTTCTTACCTGGTTATTGGATTTGACTGAATCTTATATCAATGTAAATCTTATTGAATTTTCACATTACTAAAAGTGAAAAATCTTGAAAATTTCTTATGGAATAAACATCATTCAATTTAGAAGCTAATACTTTACATTCTTGGGATGATATTAGTTAGGAAACTTTCGGGTATTACAATATCTCCCCCTTAGGAACATTCATACTCAAATAAAACTGACTGAGATGGGAGAAATAATAGACTGAAGTACATACTGAACACCAACAATAGAAATATGACACATGACTGACTTTTCTTAGATTTATATTGAGCATGCATATTTGATGCATGATTTTATAACAGAACTAACTCATGAATACATGACTGAGATTTCTGATAACTGAGTTTCTCACTTGGAGAATACATGTCTGATGCATGAACACATGACTGATCTGATGCATGAACATATGATTGAATATGCAATGGTAATAGATACCAAGTTTATAACTGAAATCTAAACAAGAAATTGAAAGGCTTCAGAAAAGCTGCTACCTTGGGTTGAGTCTGAATTAGCAGAGAATAGGTGAGGATACTTAGTATGCATGTCTACTTCTACTTCCCAAGTATCTCCTCAATAAACTCATTCCACCAAAGGATTTTGACTAGAGGGACTCCTTTGTTCCTTAGTCTGCGAGTCTGATAGTCAAGATTTTTGCCCAAAATCTCTTCGAAAGAGCAATTGTTCTAAATTTCTATGCTCTGAATAGGGACTATAACTGCTGGGTCACCTATGCACTTCTTGAACAAATAGACATGGAAGAATGGATAAACTGAGGCTAGATTTAAAGGCAATTTGAGCTCATAAGCTACTTAGCCGAAGCGATTGAGAATTTTGAAGGTATCAATATATCAGGGACTGAGCTTTTACTTCTTGCCGAATCTTTTCACTCCCTTCATGGGAGAGATTTTTAGATAAACATAATCACCAATCTCGAACTCAAGATCTTTTTTGCGCGCATATGCATAAGACTTTTTTTGACTTTAAGAAGCTCGAAGTCTTTTTTTGATCATCTGAACTTTCTCAAAGGCATCAAATACTAAGTCAGGCCCTATAACTAAGGCGTCACTAACTTTGAACCAACCGACTAGAGATCTGAACCTCCTACCATAGGGAGCTTCGAATGGAGCCATCTAAATACTGGAATAATAACTGTTGTTATATGAGAACTCAATCAAAGGCATGTGGTCATCCCAACTACCTTTAAAATCAATTGCACATGCTCACAGCATATCTTCTAAAGTCTGAATGGTTCTTTTTGCTTGGCCATCTATCTGAGGATAGAAGGCTGTACTAACATAATGTTGGGTACTAAGACCTATTTGGAATGCTTTCCAGAAATGAGAGGCGAACTGGGTACCTCTGTCTGAAATAATAGATAATGCAATACCGTACAATCTAACCAACTTTCTGATATAGAGTTTAGCATAATCCTTGGCTGAATAGGAGGTATGGACTAGAAGAAAATAGGTTGATTTGGTCATCCTATTTATAATGACCCAAACTGAATCATGCAAATGATGAGTAAGAGGCAAACCCATCAAAAAGTCCATATTCACTTCTTCCCACTTCCAAGTGGGAATATTGAACTCCTGCATAGACCCACTAGGTTTCTGATACTCTATCTTACCCTACTGATATGCAGAGCACTTAGCCACAAACTCTGGCACATCTCTCTTCATCCCACTCCATCAATAGATCTCCTGTCAGTCACGTTATATCTTTGTAGACTCTAGATAAATAGAGTAGTGCACACCATGCACTTCTTCAAGAATTCTCTACCTCAAGTCATCTACCTATGGAACACACAGACAGCCCTGACAACGTAGAAGAACATCTCCCCCTTAGGAGAAAACCTCTACTTTTTGATACTTGACTGACTCTTTCAACATGACTAGACTGGGATCTCTATCTTGTTTTTCTTTCAGCTCAAAAACTAGAGATGATTCTGAACTACTCTGAACCCATATATCCCCCTCCTCTATATCAACTAAGTGAATGACTAGTCTGGCAAACTGATGGATTTTATGAGCTAGCTTGTTCTTATTGTTGTCAACATGAGAAATACTACCCATAGACAATCTACTAAGAGTGGAAGACACTATGTTGGCCTTGCCTGGATGATAAAGGACACTTATGTCATACTCTTTCAAGATCTCTAACCATCTTCTCTGATAAAGATTGAGATCTTTTTGAGAAAAGTCATACTAAAGGCTCTTATGATCTGTGTACACATCTACATAAACTCCGTACAAGTAATGCCTCCATATCCTTAAGAAAAATACTATGGCTGCTAACTCAAGATAATGAGTTGGATAATTCTTCTCATGGGGTTTAAGTTGTCTGTAGGCGTAGGCTATGACCATACCATGTTGGAAAAGGACATAACCCAAACCTACTCTTGATGCATCACAATACACTGTGAAACCATCTAACCATCTAGGAGAGCTAAGACTAGGGCTGAGGTGAGTTGACTCTTCAACTCCTAAAAACACTTCTAGCAAGGATCTGACCACTTAAAATTGACTTTCTTTTGAGTCAATCTAGACATAGGGGATGCAATAAAAGAAAATCCCTTAATAAACCATCTATAATAGCCATTCAAACCTAAGAAACTCTTGATATCTGATGGAGAGATAGGTTTGGGCCAATTTCTTACTGCTTTAGTCTTTTGAGGATCTACTCTAATGCCATCACCAAAAATGATATAACAAAGGAATGCTAGACTTTAGCTAAAATTTGTACTTACTGAATTTGGCAAATAGCTGATCATCTCTGAGAATTTGAAGTAAAATTCTAAGATGGTCTGCATTATCACACTCACTGTGAGAATAGACAAAAATATCATCTATATAGACTATGATGAACATGTCTAAGTACTGCTTGAACACACGGTTCATCAAGTCCATGAAAGTTGTTGGGGCATTGGTAAGACCAAAAGACATAACTAAGAATTCGAAGTAACCATATCGAGTTTGGAAAGATATTTTTAGAACATCACATTCCCTGTCTCTGAGCTAATGATAGCCTAATCTGAGGTCTATGTTAGAGAATTAGCTGACACCCTGAAGTTAGTTAAATAAGTAGTCAATTCGGGGAAGTGGATACTTGTTCTTGACTGTGACTTTATTGAGCTGACGGTAATTAAAGAACATTATGAAAAAACCATCTTTCTTGCACATGAATAAGACTAGTGTGCCCCACGGGGACATGTTGGGCCTAATAAACCCCTTATCTAAGAGATCTTTCAACTGATATTTCAATTCTCTGAGTTTTGCTGGTGCTATTCTGTATGGCAGAATAGATATAGGCTGAGTATCTGGAAGAAGATCAATGCAACAGTCTATTTCCCTTTTGGGAGGAATTCCTGGAAGAACTTTGAGAAAGAAATCTGAATATTCACTAACGACTAGGATTGATTTAAGACTGGGAGTCTCAAAACTAGAATCCTTAACATGAATAAGATAATAGACACATCCCTTAGATATCATTTTCCATACCTAAAGGTAGGAAATAAGCTGACCTCTCAAAGCAGATACACTACCCTTCCACTCTAGGATGGGTTTATTCAGAAATTGAAACCAAAATATTCTATTTTTGTAGTAGACTATGGCATAGTAGAAATGAAGCCAATCTATGCCAAGAATGGCATCAAATCAGTCATCTCTAATTCGACTAGGTCTGTTATGGTGACTTTCTAAAATATCATAAACGAACAGTTCATGTATACTCGTCGAGCTATGATAATTAGACCCACTGGGGTAGACACGAAAAAGGGCTCTGCTAGAATTTCAGGACTGACTCCAAAATCAAGTGCTATATAAGGAGTAACAAAAGACAAGGAAGCTCCTGGATCTAAAAAATCATAAACATGTACAGGAAAGATATGTAACATACCAGTAACCATATCAGGAGAATTTTCTTGATATGCCAGGAATGGAGAGCATAAAGTCGATTTGGACGTTTCCTACTAGTAGCAATGGAAGTGGCACCCTCTTTATTTGGGTGATCGGACTGAGCTGAGGAATGGTTCTGCTGACCCTGATAACCTAAATGGAGACAATATCTAACTCTGTGGCCTGGCTTTCCATATCTGAACATACATCACTACCATCTCTGCAAGTACCCTGATGGTTCTTACCACATATCTCACAAAGAGGATAGGTGCGGGCACTGCTAACACCGCCCTAAGACTTAAAGCCTAGTGCCCTATCTTTGTTACCCTCCCTGAACTTAGGAAATAGAGCATTGGCTGAGGAAGGACATGGAATGGATGACTTAAGATGGAACTGAGAACGATTCCCTCCTTCTGACTTGGGTTGAGCAAGGTTGAAACTACCTGTTCTTGCTCTCTTATTCTGCTTCTCTTTCATCTTAATCTTTTGCTCTTCTATCTTTTAAGCATGGGTTATAATCCTGGCTATGTTTATATCACTATTAAACATTGTGGAACTACATTGATTGATCATGGTATCATTCACCCCAGAAACAAACTTACTTATCTTGGCCCTTCTCTCTGCAACCTCATTAGGGGCATACCTAGCTAATTGATTAAACTTAAGAGAATACTCTTTCACCGTCATGTTTCCCTACCTGAGGTTGATAAATTCTAACTCCTTAGTTTCTCTCAGCTCTAGGGGAAAGAACCTATCTAAAAAAGTAGAGGCAAACTCCTCCCATTCTATGTACCCTGTATTAACTGGCCTCTCTGACTTCCACCGTTTGAACCAAGTGTGAGCAACATCCTACAAATTATATGTAGCTATCATAGCACTCTCACTAAAAGTAACCCCTATGATGTCCATAACCTTCTGAACCTGACAAATGAAATCCTGAGGGTCTTCGTCTATCTTAAACCCAAAAAAGTATGGAGGATTTATTCTGGTGAAGTCCCAAATCCTGGATACAACTGAATTGGCCACTGGGTTAGCCAAAACAACAACTGGTCATTCATTTTGAGAAGCAACTGAGTTAGAATGAGTGGTAAATGCAGCATTGAACTCTGCATGTGAAACATACTCATCCAAGGGGTCTGCTTGGACGGGCTGAGGGTCAAACTGATTTCCGTTTCTTCTTCTGGGAGACATGTTCTATAAATGAAATGGGAGAAATGGATTAGACTGAGATTTAAATTTGAGCTTATGCTCATTGGCATGACATGAATACTAAAAGAAGGGGAACTGTTCTTAAAACATTTCATAGCCTCCAGCACATTAATGTGGTACGCAACACACCCATGTACAAGACTCTATTAGATGCGGCTTTCAAACTTTCTAGGACTCTATTAAACCTTAGGTTATGATACCAATTTTGTAACGCCCCGAATTAGGTACACATAATGCTACACGATGCCCATGACCCCGAAGGACCATAAGCTAACTCATGACTGATATATGTACCCGAACACTGCATAATATATTGTATAAATATGGAAATAAAGGCTAAAAGGCCATAAGGTTCAAAACTGAGACATGGTATTTGATAAAATATAACAACTAGGTGGGGTATGAATTACCCAAAACAACTGAAATAACTGTCCAATCATGATAGTCTGAAAAGCCTCTAACTGTCTTGTAATACCCTGATTTGCTGAACCAAAATACTACACGGTGCTTATGACCCCAAAGGACCACAAGCTAACCCATGACTGATATCTGTACCTGTGCACTACATAATATACATGCAAAATGCATAAAACATGAACAATAGGCCATAAGGTTCAACTAAATATGGTATCTGATAAATAGTAACATCCATATGGGGTAGCGAGTACCCAAAACAACTGAAGTCTAAATAAAATTAGAACTAAATTTGAATGCCTCTAAATACTTTCTGAGTAAGGAGTTGATAAAACATGTCTCCAACTAACTCCATAAACTGAAAGCTAACCAAAGAAAATAAATAAAGTCAAATCATATTTTCCTCGAATGAAGAGGACTCACTACAACTTTGTAAACTAAAATACAACTATTACTGCTGATCTAGAACTCGTAGCTCTGAAACTATAGTGTAATATAAAAGAAATCACCATAGAGCAAATGTCTTAGTCCAACTGAAAGTACTGAGTATTTGAGTGGGGTTGGCTATATATAAAAGGGCTTACATGCATGAGCAGTGCTAACTGACTGACTAATATAAATATGAGAGTGCAAACATGCATACATAGTAACTGAGATAGTGAATACGTGATACCTAGATCTGTACAAAAATACATGGTTTATTCATATCTAACATGACTAATACTGGAATTTCTGATGAAATGAATGACTATGTCTAACATTCCTAAATCTGATGGAACTACCTGAGTTCCATACTGTAGTTGAACTGACTATATCTAATAGTCTTGGTATACTAAAATCTGAAGAACTATCTGAGTTCTTTTACTGAGACTGAAACTGAAACAGAGGGAGGTAGTTATTTAACCGACATACCCCAAATGTGCTATAATAGCAGAGCTGGGCTCGAATCTGTGCCCTGATTGAAAGGGTGTCAATACTGCGCTACTGATAAGGACAAGCTGTGAGTGACCCTTGTCTGGAAGGTAACTCAAATGAGAATGGTGGGACCCTGGTCTGACAGGGAAAATTACCTCATCAACCCCAATTTGACAGGTTAAGATGACTCAACCTACGCTGGCTACATAGTTTTAGAACACAAGGATGACTGCTAAGAATCACACTCTTATCTTGCAGGTGAGTTCCCATCCTTGAATTCACTCGGTGCTAACTTCGAATCCTATCTGAAGAGATTGAACATGATGAACTAACTATACATGGACTGAGTAACTGACTTCTGTTGACTGACGGAATAGTACTATTATCTAAGAATTTACTAAGATCATGAGATTTCTGAGATTTCTTGAGTCACATGGCTGACTGAATTCTATAGATCATGGCTAGAATGAGAGTGTCATAAAAAAATAACATGGCTCTAGGCACACAACTATATTTTTTTTTGGTACAAGTACCCCAGGACTTGACGAAAGGAAACTGACACACATGACTAACTTGATCATAAGAATAGAGTCCACAATTCACAATATCATAAGTAGGGGATTTCATACTACACTTGGTTCTCAACATCTTATACATGAAAAGGGATGCGTACAACATCTATATACTCGCATGGCTTCAATATCATGCTCATTCCATATCATAACAATAACACACAACAATAACGTGGAGTTCACGTGGAATCATAAAGAATAGAACATGGACTTGTCATTTAAGCACTATTAAATCATAAAAACATGGATTCTATCATTCTAGGCATTTTATCAAACACCTTACATGCACAATTTTGGGCATAGATGTACTTACCAATTTAACAATCTTAATCCATCAACAATTCATGGGTTTCAACTAACCTACTCATATGCTTCATGAAAAACACATCAAAATACAACCTTGAATCCAAAAAACAATCATCAACATGAGTATAGTCATAACACAATAAGGAAATCACAATTTATAATTTAGAACATGATTCTTGAGCTCCATGGATGAAAGGGATCCATGGATGAACACTATACATACCTTAGTGATTGAATCTTGAAAGAAATTTAATGTTTATGAAGGTTCTTAAAGAAATCCTTAGGCTTGCTCTTGATTTTTCTTTACTATGGTTTAACCCCTTTGGGAGAAAATGTTCTTGTTCTTGAGGAGATGATCTTGAGAGGAAACCCTAATCTTGTGGTTGAGAGTGTATGAGAGAATTTTTGAGATCTTTAACTAAAGAGAATGGAAGATAATATGACCTTTGAGAGTTATAAGTCGTGGGAAGTGAAGTAAAATGATCAAAATACCCTTACTAAACTGCTTCCCAGTTGCAGAAAATTTAAGGCTGATGACATTCGTGATAAGTCATCACACTTGTGATAAGTCATCACAAATGGCGTCACTGGGGGCTGGAATTGATGGATTTCTGCCTAAGGCTGATGACATTCATGATAAATAGTCACACTTGTGATAACTTATCACAACATATCATCACTGGGGCTGGTTTCTGCCTAAGGCTGACACCATTCGTGATAAGTCATCTCACTTATGATAACTTGTAGCAAAATGTGATCACTTGGGCTGGTTTCTACCTAAGGCTGACGACATTCGTGATACGTCATCACACTTGTGATAACTTATCACCAAATGTCATCAATGGGGCTGATTTCTGCCTAAGTCTAACGATATTCATGATAAATTGTCACACATGTGATAACTTAACACAAAATGTCATCACTGAGGCTAGTTTTTGCCTAAGGCTAATGACATTCATGATAAGTCGTCACACTCGTGACAAGTTATCACGAATGTTGTCACTTAATTTTCCAGGCTGACATACTCAAGTAAAATGGGCATAACTTTTTACTTCGGTAGCGGATTTAGGCAAAATTGGTATCGTTGGAAGGCTAATTCAATTATATTTCTGTTGGTTGATCATGATATCAGAAATTTATAGAACAATGAGAGATATTCTTATTTGAAGTTTACTATACCAATATTCTTCTCAAGAATTCAATCGGTAAGGAAATGTTTTGATTCGTCTATTAGCTAGGACACTTTTGAGGCCTTAATATGAATCAACCTTGGTAATAACACTACCAAAGAACTAAAATTTATTACTTATGAGTTCAAAGAATGATCCTAAAAAAATGTCTAAACTTTTGAGGTATTACAATATCTCCTCCTCGGGAACATTCGTCCTCGTATGGGACTAACCAAGCTTAGATTATTCATATACTGGCCTTACTTAAGGGATGAAATATCTAAAACATAAAGACATAACTGACCTGAATGATAATCTGAATATATCTGAACATACTGAACATGGATATCTAATGCATAACTGACAAACTGAAGGCATGCATATCTGATGCATAATTACATGACTGAACTGTTACATGTATTCATGACTGAATGCAATGATATTTAGTACCAAATTCATAAATGGAATTATGAACATAAGACTGAATAAGCTTAAGGAAGACTGTTACCTCAAGCCGAGTCTGAGTTAGCGGAAAAGAGATGAGGATACTTGGTACGCTTATCTGCTTCTGCTTCCCAAGTAGCTCCTTCGATGGATTAGTTTTGCCAAAGAACCTTGACTAGAAGGACTTCTTTATTCCTCAATCTACGAGGCTGATAGTCTAGAATTTTGACTAGAATTTCCTTATAGGAGAGACTATTCTGAACGTCAATGCTCTGAATAGGGACTACAACTATTGGGTCACCTATGCACTTCTTGAGCAATGAGACATGGAAGACTAGATAAACTGCAGCTAGATCTAAAGGAAATTTGAGCTCAAAAGCTACCTTAGCTAAATGACTGAGAATCCTAAAAGGACCGGCATATCGGGGACTGAGTTTTCCTTTCTTGCGGAACCTCTTCACTCCCTTCATGGGAGAGATCTTGAGATAGACATAGTCATTGACCTCAAAATTAAGATCCTTTCTACGAACATCAGTATATGAATTCTATTGTATCTGAGTAGCCCAGAGTCTTTCTCCGACTAACTGAACCTTCTCTAAGACGTCGAATACCAAGTCAGGACCTATGACTGAGGCCTCACAAACTTCGAATAAACCGATTAGAGATCTGATCCTACTACCATAGAGAGCTTCAAACAGAACCATATGAATATTGGAATGATAGCTATTGTTATATAAAAACTCAATCGAAGGCAAGTGGTCATCCCAGAATCTAAATAGTCCTTTTCGCTTGACCATCTGTCTGAGGATGAAAAGATGTACTGAGATGAACTTGGGTACCAAGACTATTTTGGAATGCTTTCAAGAAGGGAGAGGTGAACAGGATACCTCTGTCTGAGATGATAGATAATGGAACACCATGTAATCTGACCAATTCCCTGATATAGAGTTTGGTGTAATCCTCAGTTGAATAAAAGGTATGGACTTAAAGGAAATGAGTTAACTTGGTCATCTTGTCTACAATAACCCAAACTGAATCATGTTGATGACGAGTTTGAGGTAAACCCATCACAAAATCCATGTTCACTTCTTTCCACTTCCAAGTAGGAATGGTGAACTCCTGTCGAGAACTACTAGGCTTCTGATGCTCTATGTTAACTTGCTGACATATTGAGCACTTATCCATAAAAGCTGCAATATCTCTCTTCATACCACTCCACCAATAGAGAATGTCAAATGAAGAGGACTCATTATAACTCTGTATACTGAAACATGTATACATAGTAACTAAGATCGTGAATACGTGATATCTAGATCTGTACTCTAATACATGGTTTATTGATATCTAACCTGAATAGTACTAGAATTTTTGATAACATGGATGACTGTGTCTGATAGTCCTAAATCTGATGGAACTACCTGAGTTCCATACTATAGTTGAACTGACTGTATCTGACAGTCCAGGTATACTAAAATCTAAAGAAATATCTGAGTTCTTTTACTGAGACTGAGACTGAAACTATGGGAGGTATTTCTTTAATTGACATGCCCAAATGCGCTATAATAGCTTAGCTGGAGTCCAATCTATGCCCTGATTAGAAGGGTGTTAATACCGCACCACTGGTAAGGACAAGTTATGAGTGACCCTTGTCTGGCAGGTTACTCTAATAAAAGTGGTGGGACCCTAGTCTGACAGGTCAAATCACCTCATCAACCCTAATCTGACAGGTTACGATGTCTCAACCTACGCTGGTTACGTAGTTTTGGAACACAAGAATGACTGTTAAGAATCACACCCTTATCTGGCAAGTAAGTTCCCATCCTTGGGTTCACTCGGTCCTAACTTCTACTCTCATCTAAAGATATTGAACATGATTAACTGACTGTACATGGATTGAGTAACTGACTTCTGTTGACTAACGGAATAGTACTATAATATGAGAATTAACTGAGATCATGCGATTTCTGAGATTTCCTAAGGCACATGAATAATTGAGTTCTATAGATCATGGCTTGACTGAGAGTATCATAATAATATGACATGGATATAGGCACACATCTATATTTTTTTGGGTACAAGTACCCCCAGGACTCGATAGAAGGAAACTGACACACATGGCTGGCTTGATCATAAGAATAGAGTCCATAATTCACAATATCATAAGTGGGGGATTTCATTCTACACTTGGTTCTCAACATCTTATACATGGAAAGGCATGCATACAAAATGTATATACTCGCATTGCTTCAATATCATGCTCATTCCACATTACAACAATAACACATAACAATAACGTAGAGTTCATGTGGAATCATAAAGAATAGAACATGGACTTCTTATTTAAGAACTATTAAGTCATAAAAACATGAATTCTACCATTCTTAGCCTTTTATCAAACACCTTACATGCACAAATTTGGGCATAGGTGTACTTATCAATTTAACAATCTTAATCCATCCAAAATTCATGGGTTTCAACTAACCTACTCACATGTTTCATGAAAAACACATCAAAATACAACCTTCAATCGAAACAACAATCATCAACATGAGTATAGTCATATCACAATAAGGAAATTATAATTTATAATTTAAAACATGATTCTTGAGCTCTGTAGAGGAAAGGGATCCATGGATGAACACTACGCATATCTTAGTGATTGAATCTTGAAAGAGATCTAATGTTTCTAAAGGTTCTTGATGAAATCCTTAGTCTTTCTCTTGATTTTTCTCGGCTAGGGTTTAACCCCTCTGGGACAGAATGTTCTTATTCTTGAGGAGATGATCTTGAGAAGATACCCTAATCTTATGGTTGAGAGTGTATGAAAGAATTTTTTAGATTTTTAACTAAAGAGAATGGAAGATAAAATGCTCCTTGAGGATTATAAGCTGTGGGGAGTGAAGGAAAAAGACCAAAATACCCTTACTAAACCGCTTCCCTATTTCTGAAAATCTATGGCTGACGACATTCATGATAAGTCATCGCACTTGTGATAAGTGATCATAAATGTCATCACAGGGTGGATGGAATTGATGAATTTCTGCCTAAGGCTGACGACATTCGTGATAAGTCATCACACTTGTGATAAGTTATCACAAAATATTATTACTGTGGCTGGTTTCTGCCTAAGGCTGATGAAATTCATGATAAGTCATCAAACTTGTGATAACTTATCTCAAAATGTCATCACTGGGGCTAGTTTGTTCCTAAGCCTGATGAAATTTGTGATAATTCGTCACACTTGTGATAACTTATCATAAAATATCGTCTCAGGAGCTGGTTTCTGCCTAAGGCTGATGACATTCATTATAAGTTATATACTTGTGATAACTTATCACAAAATGCTGTTACTAGGGATGGTTTCTACCTAAGGCTGATGACATTCGCGAATAGTCATCATACTTGTGATAAGTTATAATGAATTTCGTCACTCAGTTTTCCAGGCTGACATGCTGGAGTAAAATGGGCATAACTTTTTGCTTTGGTGTTGGATTTTTGCGAAATTAGTATCGTTAGAAAAATAATTCAATTATATATCTGATGGTGGGTCATGATCTCATAAATTCATAGCATAAAATTAGATATGCTCATTTAAAGTTGACTATACCAGTATCCTTCTCAAGAATTCAATCAGTAAGGAAATGTTTTGATTCGTCTATTAGCTAGGACACTTTTGAGGAGTTAATATTCATCAACCTTGATCATAACACTTCTAAAGCACTAAAATTTATTACTCATGAGTTAGAAGCATGATTTTAAAAAAATGTCTGAACTTTTGGGGTATTATATGTCTGAATAAGGAATTGATGGGACATGTCCCCGGCTAACTCCAACTACTACAATAAACTATTTAATAAAATGATAGATTAATGTTTATGTCCTCGAAGCATGAAGACTCACTATTAACATTGACTGCTGAGTACTGGGATGCTACTAATACTCTAGAGCTCGTGCTTCAGAACCTATAGTATAAAACACCATAGCATAAATATGTCAGTACATTTGAATGTACTGGTATGAAAGTGAGGTAGGATAAATGCAAAGGGTTCAAATGCATAAACTATGCTAACTAACTGAATAACATGAATGTGAGAGTACGTGCATGAATAAGTAATTATGAGTCACTGACTACTAAGTCTGATTACTGATAACATGAGTCACTGATAACTGATATAACTAATACTGAGCGACTGTATATGATAGTGTAGGTTCTGATGGAACTAACTGAGTTTTGTTCTATTTTGAGTTGACTGTATCTGATAGTCCTAAAATTCTGAAGAACTATCTGAGTTCTATTACTGAGACTGAGTCTAAAACTGTAACCGTGGGAAGTAGTCATCTAACCAACATACCTTAAATAAAGCAATATATCCAGGTTGGGGTCAAATATTTAACCCTAATTAGAAGGGTGTCAATACTGCACCACTGGTAAAGACAAACTGTGGGTGACCCTCATCTGACAGTGTCCCTAAAAGAGAACGGTGGGACCCTTATTTGACAGTGTTTATCCACCTCATCAACCCTCATCTGCCAGTGTTGATGTCTCAACCTATGCTGGCTACATAGTTTGGGAACACAAGGATTGCTTCTAAGGATCACACCCTCAACTGTCAATGTGTGTCCTCCTCCTTGGGTTCACTCAATACTAAATCCTACTCCCATCTGGATAGACACTGAACATGATTAACTGAACTGAACTACACTAAGTTTATTGAGTTTCGTTGATGGATGGAATACTTCTGAGATTATTGTAGTACTTAGCTTTCTGAGATTACTGGGATTATTGAGTTTACTGAGTTTTCCTGAGTCACATGACTGACTGAATTCTACTGAATATGGCTTGACTGAGGATATCGTGAAAACATGACATAGGTTCTAGGCACACAGCTAAATTGTTGAGTATTAAACACCCCCACGACTCGATAGCATAATATGTAAATCAGGACACAAGCCTAAAACCCCAATAATGGCTATATATTCAAAATTTATTCACTAAGACATTTCAACAACACTTGGGGTATACCACTTGTACATGAATGGGGAATACATAATTGCATACTATATCATGGTATTAATCCATTCTCATGGACAATCTATCTAACAATTACACATAAACTAATCATGTAATGGTTTCTTCTCGTATTAGTTCACATTGGCAATTCATCAAGTACATAATGAACATAGTATATGTAGACCACATTGCACAACAAGTAAACATCATGATTTAATTCTAATTTCACAATTAAAGGATTTAATCATGGGTTCACATGATTCTACTCATATAAAAACTAATTCCATATAAAATTCATCACCAAAAATGGATTAGAAGTCAATTGGTCATTATCAAGATGAACTAAAGAAAACCCAATACGGGATTCATAAAAATTGATACACTTGAACTTTGAAAAGAGATTCTTGAGATTTATTGGTGAAAGGGACCTATGCATCAACACTTGACATACCTGAGTTAATGAATTTGGAAGGATTGATGGAGAGTTCTTGTGATTTGTTCCTTGAATTTGAGAGTTAGGGTTTCTTGGCTTAAGAGAGAGCAACTCAATTTGGGAAAAGTAGAGTGAATAATGATATCCTTAGGTTATGTAGGGTTAAATTTTGTGTTTAAGGATGAACTAAAATCATGGGAAAACACCCATTTAACCCTGGATGTGTCTTTTGATTTTTGTGAAAATTTCCTGACCTGGATCCCTGATACAACGCTGAGCGATCGCACCGTGTCACTGTAATTTGACAATTAAGAAATTGGATGATGGCGCGATGCTGGGACATTGCAGAGCTTCATTGTACTTTGACAATTTGGATATGGGAGCCCTCTGCGAAGAGATGAAATCACTGAGTCTTATTGGAAATTAACAAATGTCATTTTGGCTTATGGCGTGCTGCGCCATTGACTGAGATGATGGTGTTTTACGATGGAGACTTGAAATAATCATAATTTCTTACCTAGTTATCGGATTTGGTCGATTCTTATATCGATGGAAAGCTTATTGAATTTACCACACAACTAAAAGTGAAAATCTTGAAAATTCCACATGGAATAAATATCATTCAATTTAGAAGCTAATACTTGATATTCTCGGGACAAAATTAGTTAGGAAACTTTGGGGTATTATAATGACTCTTTTTTGTGTTTTATTCAAAAATGGGTCCTGTCCCTTGTGTTGATGGGTTGTAAGATGATTTATTTCATAGTATCTGCTCTACTGTTTTGATTTACATATTTAACAGAATTATATATATCTGCTTCTTGTCTACTATTTTATTTTATTGTTATGCTAAAAGGGGGAGAAAAACAGAAGCATCAGGAACTTAGGAAATGCTTACTAGTCAGGTGGAGAAAGTTGACTGACAATAAATGATAGTCAACCAATACACAAGATATGTGTACAATTCAGGGGGAGCAAACTGGCAGATAGGGAAGTCAACTAATATTTACACTCATTTGTTATTATCAAAAAGGGGGAGATTGTATTTTCCTGAGTTCACATTTTAACAATAACAAACTAATGAGTGGATATTTCTAGGATAGTGGAGGACTACTGAATGAAGCAAATAAGAAAGATGACTCAAATAATAGAAGGACAACAAATCAAGATCTATGGCATCCTAGCGAACCAACCAAAATAAAAGGAAAATCTTGGTCCCAAAAATTCAGCAGATCAGATCAATCACAATAAAGTAAGAGGAAGAAGAGATTACAAACAAACTTAGAAGTGCATCAATCTTTACAAGAACAAAAGAAAGAAAAGATGATTGACATATATGATATGGACGAGAGTAAAATCCATATATGGACATATCTAATATGGACATATCATACGGCTACATTCCTCAATCAAGGAATCAACTCAAATCCTTTATTGAAAAGAAATATCTTGAGTTTCCTTAGGAAGAGTAGCAGCCGAAGACTATAAAAGAAGAAGACTAAAGATAGACAAGAGTTGCGCAACTTCAAGAAGAATCTCAAAGTGTCTCAATCTTACTCTCATGAATATTTATAACTCTTAGTTTATAATTGTTGTATATAGACAAGGATCGACTTGATGTTGTAAGAAAAACTAAAGACGCATCTCAAATTTTGAATAACAAAATTACTTTTTGGAACTTGTTTCCTATCACTGTATCGAAGACAGACATTGAATGATCAAAGAAAACATTAAAACCCAAGGGTACTTGAAGTAGGCACTACATCGATGTTCTGAGCTAGGATAAATCTTTGTGTCTTTACTTTACATTTAATTATTTACTGGCTTGATTACGTCGAACCTAATCTATTTTGTGAAGTGCATTGATATGCAGGAGAGTTGACTATGAGGATCCAATAGTCGACTCACAAAAAATTTTCTAATCATCCCCTCTTGAATTTTAGTTAGTAAATTGCATAAGTTTTTCATTAAATCTCTCCCAAACTTCATGTATAGACTCTCCATTGAGTTGAAGAAAATTAATAATTTCGTACTACAATTGCAACATCTTTGATGGAGGGAAATAACAATCTCAAAAAGCATTAGTAAGATCGAACCACGATGTCATGGAGCCGGTGAGAAGAGACCTCAACCACAACACCACCAAAACCGTTGGGGAGAATAGAAAGAGGCATAATCATATGGACTCTTGTAAGATATGATCAATGTCAAATGAGGCACACACTTCTACAAAATTCTTAAAGTGTAGGTTTGGGACTTGATGAGCTTGAACCCCAAAGAGACCTTTCATTTGAAGCCTGTGTAAAATTATACTTGAGATATAGAATACCCCATTTCCTTCATTCAATAGGATGTAGGTGGAACTAGCATGTCCCACATCATGTAGGTGTTCCTCATTATTGAGGGGTCCATTAAAGTTCCTGACATTTCCTACATGATCACTCATTATGTCGTGGAAACTATTGAAATTTCCTAAATAGAAACTAAAAACAACAAACTACTTAAATAAAAAACACTATGGGTAAACCCAAAGTTGATATCAACACTACACAAGCAAAAACTAAGTTTCACTCGTCTTCAATGGTGCCATTCTGATCACACTCACCTATACCATTATTTTGGTGTAGGACGATCAATATCAATATAATAACCTAACTTGAGTTGGGCTTTAATCCAAGAGTTGTGTAACTAGTATTCAAATCATATGTATGTTGAAATCTACTAAGTATTTACCCGTAATGTAAACATAAAGTAAGACATAAATTAAAATTAGGAGGTATGGTTTGAAAGGTTATTTAAATAAAATTCACTTGAACTACAAATTTAGAGCAACAATTTTAGATAAAATTCAAAGAGGAGAATAGTCTTGGGGTTATACTTTCCTAGGGATAAATAGTGTATGGGTACATGAGGGTCACAATAAAATTCTAGTCAATTAATATATGGGCAGTCTAGGTTAGGGGTTTTGTTGTTATCACCTATGGATTCTCTTGAATACCTCATGGATGTAGCAATCAAATCAAGCAAAAACATTAATTGGGAATCCCTATTTCTAGAAAGATGCCCAAGACATAGAAAATTCACCATCCATCCTTATTTCTAAAACAATGTAAAGGAATAAGATAACATCTAACTATTGCTCACCGATACTTTTTACCCATATCCCTCTTTCAAGAATACACATTCTTCTTTCAAGGATGATGTGGGATTTTGGGAACTTGGGGCTTTCACCCATAAATTCCAATTTAACAATCAAGTATAGTGATATCCAACATCATTAACCAAGAAGTTACACTAACAATAAAGACCCACACACATTAGCACCCTATTCCAACATAACCTAACGATAGATATTTAGCTACGGATGAGATTAAAGGAAGAAGATATACCCAAGTGAGCACCCAGTGCTTCCATTAATAATAAAAAAGAATAATTCACAAACTTCAATCTCAATTCAAAACCAAAATCTCTTGGAAAATTACCTACAATTATGTTTCCAAAAGTAGTAGGGGTTTTCTTCACATTAAAAAGTGAAATCTACTTAGGAAAGTCCTCAAAAGTGAAACGGTTTTGCCCTTTAGAGAATTTGAGTTCAACTGCTTAAAATTACAAATCTACCCTTGGATAGTTTTCTTCTCCATCGTGATCATGCTCTCTGTATTGTAATTGTGTTATTGTAATCATAACTATTTGGTCATGTTCATGATAACTAAGGGCAATTTGTTCCTTTTATTGCTTGACTGCGATAGCGACTCTGAGTATCACGATCATGGTACCCAAGAGACATTTAATTTTACAACTTTTGCACTAAATTTGCCTTTTTAGTTCACTTTTTAGCTTCTTTTATTTATTTTCTTCAAATTACTTGTATAGCAGCAAAACATAGGAAGTAGTGCATTTAAATGAAATATTTGTCTCGTTACCACCATTTACCCATAGTAGTGTACACAAATTTAGGCATCAATAAGTGGTAAATTTACCTTATCATGCGTCACCAAAAGGTTGATAGCTTTTGACATTGGTAGTGATGGTATCTTGAGGTACAAAAATAGATTGTGTATTTTTGATATTGATGAGCTGTGAGAGAGGATCTTTACTGAGGCTCATGAGTTGAGTTACACTGTTCATCTATATTCAATAAAGATGTACCACGATATGAAATAGATCTATTGGTGGAATAACATGAAGAAGGAAGTGAGAAATTTTATAACTAATTACATGGTGTGTTAGTAATTGAAGATAGAGCACTTGAGGCCTGGTGTGTTATTTCAAGATATTTAGTTTCCCGTGTTGAATTGGGAAGTAATTACTATGGATTTTGTTACTGGTCTTCATCTGTCTCACCATCAGTTTAATTCAATTTGGGTTATCATTGATAGAACGACTTAGTTTGATCACTTATTGATATAAAAGACTACGTATTCAAAATAGGATTATGCAAAGCTTTCATGTAGAAAATCATCAAGTTGTGTGGTGCTCTAATTTCCATCACATTTGATCGAGTTGATCAATTTTTGTCTCCTTTTTTTGTATTCTTTTTAGAAAAGTTAGGGGACTAAGGTAAACCTTAGCACCACTTTCCACCTATATATAGATGGATAAGTGGAGAGGGTTATTCAAGCCCTGGATGATATACTTCAGGCCTTTATGATTGACTTTGGTGGTAATTGGGTTGGTCATTTCTCTCATTAATTTTTGTTAATAATATATTTTACTCTAGTACTAGGATGTCTCCTTTCGAAGCCCTTTATGGCAGGAGGGGTAGGTATCCTATTGGATGGCTTGAGATTGGTGAGAATAGGTTACTCGATCCTGACTTGGTTATCAAGCAATAAAAAAGATGAAGGTGATTCAAGATAGACTTAAGGTCGCCCAAAGTTGCAAGAAATCCTATTTAGATATGTGGTGTAAGGAGTTGGAGTTTAATATAGATAATTTGGTATTCCTTAAGGTATCTCCCATGAAGAGAGTGATGCAGTTTTGAAAGAAGGGGAAGCTCAGTCCCATTATGTTTGTCCCATTCATGTTTTGAGGTGAGTGGGCCATGTGGCTTATAAGTTGGAGTTGTCATCTAGGTTGGGTTCTATCCATTCACTGTTCTATGTTTTGCTGTTGAGGAAGTTTATGGGTGATCCTTCCTTGATTGTTCCCTTTGAGAGTGCTGGTGTTTCAGATTCTTTTCCCTATGAGAAAGTTTGGGTGGAAAGTTTTGATAGAAAAGTCTGTCATTTGAGGTCTAATGATATGGCTTCATTTAAAGTTTTATGGAGGAACTGTAAGGTTGAAGAAGATACTTGAGAATTCGAACAGGACATGAAGTCCAAGTATCCATTTTATTTCCCAATATACATAATCGTGCTTAAGGTATGTCTATTTCCCTAACATCTTTTTTTTTACTTGTTAAAGGTAAATGTGGTTGTACTCTGCGTTAAATCATAGTAATGGATGCCTTGACCTATTATTTGAGTATGAATGATCTTGGAGAGGGGGTGGGGGGTGAAACAAGATTTTGGTCCTTGAAAATTTCTTGATCTTTGAGCTTACTGCCCAGTTTACAACTATCCCTATGAGTCAAGGGGGTCATTACGAGTTATGGGACCCTAATCTTAGCCTGACTATTATGGATTGGCCATGTTTCTATTATGATAATCATTGGCTCGTAGCGAGTCATAAAGACTCTATACGAGTACTATAGACCCATCCGTAGCCAAATTAGTGTGATTCCCAAATGTTTTGTCTTGCGTAAGATTTGATCAAACTAGTAATAATGTTTGAGTATGAGTCATATGGTATGACTTGTAGACAGGCTAGTGTGGAATCCCATGGTTGTTGTCTAAACTACGAATAGAGGACATGAGCCGTAAGGTGACCCTACGAGTTGTAAGGTCATTCGTAATGAATGGTTGATTTCCTATTTTTATTTAGTATCAAAATATAAGTTTCTGAAAAGATAAAAAAGTGTGTCTTCTCTGGTTACTCTACTTTCTAGTAAATGCCCTTGTGCTCTTTTGTTATGGTTGTGAATTTGTTTCTAGGAAGAGTATGTGAAATAACCTCCATCTTCCCTTCTTTCATCTCTTTTTGATTCCGTGAATATATCAATGTTAATTTTAGTTTTCTTTGTTGATTCTAATAAAAAAATGAGTTTGTACATGAATTTGGATAAAGTTCAAGTTATTATTTTTTATTCTAAGAATGGGTAGGTATGCAAATTCCTATTAAGTTAATGTTATTGTTGGTTTTAGGAAATGGATTTGTTAGTGATACCACTTGCCTTCGATCTAGTAAGGGTATTTTGGTCTTTTTCCTTCACTCCCCACAGCTTATAATCCTCAAGGAGCGTATTATCTTCCATTCTCTTTAGTTAAACATCTAAAAAATTCTTTCATACACTCTCAACCACAAGATTAGGGTATCTTCTCAAGATCATCTCCTCAAGAATAAGAACATTCTGTCCCAGAGGGGTTAAACCCTAGTCAAGAAAAATCAAGAGAAAGCCTAAGGATTTCATCAAGAACCTTCAGAAACATTAGATCTCTTTCAAAATTCAATCACTAAGATATGCGTAGTGCTCATCCATGGATCCCTTTCATCCACAGAGCTCAAGAATCATGTTTTAAATTATAAATTATAATTTCCTTATTGTGATATGACTATACTCATGTTGATGATTGTTGTTCGGATTCAAGGTTGTATTTTGATGTGTTTTTCATAAAACATGTGAGTAGGTTAGTTGAAACCCATGAATTTTGGATGGATTAAGATTGTTAAATTAATAAGTACACCTATACCCAAATTTGTGCATGTAAGGTGTTTGATAAAAGGACAAGAATGGTAGAATTCATGTTTTTATGACTTAATAGTTCTTAAATAACAAGTCCATGTTCTATTTTTTATCATTCCACATGAACTCCATGTTATTGTTATTTGTTATTGTTGTAATATGGAATGAGCATGATATTGAAGCAATGCGAGTATATACATGTTGTGTGCATGCCCTTCCATGTATAAGATGTTGAGAACCAAGTGTAGTACGAAATCCCCCACTTATGATATTGTGAATTATGGACTCTATTCTTATGATCAAGCCAACCATGTATGTCACTTTCCTTCTATCGAGTCCTGGGGGTACTTGTACCCAAAAAAAATATAGATGTGTGCCTATATCCATGTCATATTATCATGATACTCTCAGTCAAGCCAGGATCTATAGAACTAAATTAATCATGTGCCTTAGAAAATCTCAGAAATTACATGATCTCAGTTAATTCTCATATTATAGTACTATTCCGTTAGTCAACAGAAGTCAGTTACTTAATCCATGTACAATCAGTTAATCATGTTCAATATCTTTAGATGGGAGTAGAAGTTAGAACTGAGTGAATCGAAAGATGGGAACTTACCTGCCAGATAAGGGTGTGATTCTTAACAGTCATCCTTGTGTTCCAAAACTACGTAACCAGCGTAGGTTGAGACATCTTAACCTATCAGATTAGGGTTGATGAGGTGATTTGACCTGTCAGACCAGGGGCTCACCATTCTTATTAGAATAACCTGCCAGACAAGGGTCACTCACATTTTGTCCTTACCAGTGGTGCGGTATTGACACCCTTCCAATCAGGGCATAGATTGGACTCCAGCTAAGCTATTATAGAGCATTTGGGGCATGTCAATTAAAGAACTACCTCCCATAGTTTCAGTATCAGTCTCAGTAAAAGAACTTATATATTTCTTCAGATTTCAGTATACTAGGACTGTCAGATACAGTCCGTTCAACTATAGTATGGAACTCAGGTAGTTCCATCAGATTTAGGACTATCAGACACAGTCATCTATGTTATCAGAAATTCTAGTACTAGTCAAGTTAGATATTCGTAAACCATGTATTAGAGTACAGATCTAGATATCACGTATTCACGATCTTAGTTACTATGTATACATGTTTTAGTATATAGAATTACAGTGAGTCCTCTTCATTCGACATTCTCTATTGGTGGAGTGGGATGAAGAGAGATATTGCATCTTTTATGGATAAGTGCTCAATATGTCAGCAAGTTAACAAAGAGCATCAGAAGCCTAGTAGTTCTCGGTAGGAGTTCACCATTCCTACTTGGAAGTGGGAAGAAGTAAACATGGATTTTGTGATGATTTTACCTCAAACTCGTCATCAGCATGATTCAGTTTGGGTCATTGTAGATAAGATGACCAAGTTAACTCATTTCCTTTAAGTCCATACCTTTTATTCAGCCGAGGATTACGCCAAACTCTATATCAAGGAATTGGTCAGATTACATGGTGTTCCACTATCTATCATCTCAGACAGAGGTATCTTGTTCACCTCTCCCTTCTTAAAAGCATTCTAAAATGGTCTTGGTACCCAAGTTCATCTTAGTACATCTTTTCATCCTCAAACAGATGGTCAAGCGGAAAGGACTATTTAGACCCTGGGATAACCAATCCATATGAATGGTTGATTTCCTATTTTTATTTAGTATCAAAATATAAATTTCTGAAAAGTTGAAAAAGTGTGTCTTCTCTGGTTACTCTATTTTCTAGTAAATGCCCTTGTGCTCTTTTGTTATGGTTGTGAATTTGTTTCTAGGAAGAGTATGTGAAATAACCTCCATCTTCCCTTCTTTCATCTCTTTTTGATTCCGTGAATATATCAATGTTAATTTTAGTTTTCTTTGTTGATTCTAGTAAAAAAAATGAGTTTGTACATGAATTTGGATAAAGTTCAAGTTATTATTTTTTATTCTAAGAATGGGTAGGTATGCAAATTCCTATTAAGTTTATGTTATTGTTGATTTCAGGAAATGGATTTGTTAGTGGGTATATGATTTTATTTTTTTGTTTTTGAGTCATGTCATCATTTATTCATCCCATTTTTTGGTCTAAGTTGCTTTACGAAATTAATTTCCTTGCTTTGATATCATTCTGTTGTTTTGGTTCTATGGATTTGGGTGTACAAACTCTTACTTGGCATTATTTTTCATCAAAAATCAAGTTAACAAAATGATGTCTCTTTTGATTCTTCTGTTTTGTTGGTCATTTTAGAGGGTTGCTCTATTTTTAATATTTGACAACATATAATTTGAAGTTATTGATATATATAAAAAGGTTTGAGTGTTTTCTTATGCATTATGGCTTTTGTGTAATACGGGTCACAATATTCAATATGTATAGGTGTTCTGGTTACCAGTAAAGTATTTCTAGTCTTTGGGAGCATATGACAAGCCTTAATAAATGAAGATTTCCCCTCTTCTGTTAGAGAATATATCTTATTATACTTAAAAGTGTTTTTCCTTTTGATTCGATTCTTGGTCACATAAGTGCTTGGCATTAAACTTGTGGATAAATATTCAAGAGAACATGTTCCACTTATGCTGCTAATCCATTGATAAAACCACTATTTCCTTGATTCTCTATTCAGTTTATGTTGGGAGTTAGGTGTGTGCTAGCATCTAACTTAGAATGCCCTCAATTATCAGCAACCTCATTATGTTGTAAGACAGTAAAGTTATTAAAGTATGATCAACAAAATTTTAGTAACATTTTGAGATTTTAAAACTGAAATGGGAAGGGACATGCTGTATGTTTTGTCTTTCTTTCCCTAATTTTCCTCTTATCTAGTTTTACAATAACACTTAGACTTGAACTTTCTTTAATTGTCAGCTCGCGCTATTTAAAATTTTCTTTGGTCATTTGGAAGGTTTCGTCCAAGATAAATTATTTGATTGATTACCTTAGTTATTTAGTAGGATTTTTGGTGCAATATTTTCTACACCAAGTTTAGCTTAAAAAATTAACAGTTTGTTTTGTTCAATAGAAAGATGGATTTTACATGTTAAGAGTTATACCTAAATCAATTCTTTAATATTATTATTTGGTGACAAATATTTTTTTCCTACTATAATCGTTACTAATCTATATCTTATTTATTTGTTTCATATGAATTCGTGAGCACGTTTGGTGTCTCATGGCTTGACTCCATCTTTGTCCAAATCAGAGAAGCGAATAAATATTGCATTACATATTTCCGTCTAGCAGTAAAATGCTTCTTTCCTTCTTTCTAAGATTTATCATTTTTTTGGAAACACTTATTATTATTATTCTTAACATTTCACATATTATTTATTTAAAATTTGTTTTTATATGTTCTTATTTGAATTGGTGTGAATTTGAAAACTTTAGCAAATTTAATTGTTTTCCTTTCTAGATTTAAAACTTAGCGTAATCACTAGACTTCGACATTTAATTTGGTATCATTAAAAGTTTAAAATTTGATAGGTTAAAATATACCTTTTAGAATAAATTGTCGTATCTTTAGAATTAAATTAGTTTCTCATTAGTTACTAGTGTCGAATTAATAAAATATTGGTTTTCAGCGGTAGGTAAATTTATCATCGCTAGACTCAAAAATTGGACTTAATTATTTTAGGTATGGTAAATCAATTCTGTTGTCATCAATCTTAAATAAAAATTATAATTTTACCAATTTGATTCCACAAGATTTTTTTTATTTCAAATAACAAAAAATTATTTTTATTACATTAGTCTTTAAGTAATAAAAAAATAAAGTCTCAACTTATTGTAGATTTAAACAACTATAATTTAGATGTTCACTTAGAGTAGAATTATTAATCTATTTTTATAAAATCTATTTTTTAAAAAAATGAGCTAAAAGAGTCATTTTTATTAGAATATAAAATGTGAAGTTTCTTAACTAACCCCTTTTAAAATTATAAATTAAAAGCCTTGTATATCTTTTAAGAGATATGATTATAAATAACTATCTTTAGAAAACAATAAGGTTGCGTTTTTAGGTGTTTTTTGATAATTTTCAAAGAGCAGTAGAATCTTTCTAAAGTTTTCCAATCTTTTTCTTTTAAAGAATTAGCATGTTTTATATGCCTTATCTATTTCTTTTCTTAATTCAATATTTGATTTTTATATTTAATCTAAATTTGGCAGGTTAACCATATTTAGCGAATCCTTTATGTAAAATCCCGAGAGTACACTGTGGGCGCCACACGGTGCTTACAATCTCGAGAGACCTCAAGATAACCCATGAGCTGGTACCTACTGTGAGCACTGAGTAAAACTGATAACAAAAGGTCATTGTTGAATTTATCTGACGAATGTCCTAAGGTCTTAAGTAATAAATCTGATAAAATCTAGAAGAAAAACTGATAATACTAATAAAATATCTGACAATGGAAACTGAAATCTAAGAATTGACTAACTGTCAGAAATACCTGAAAGCCTCTAAACTAAGTGAATGAGAGTTGATAGGATCGGCAATAACTAACTCAAACTATCTACTGAACTGAAATAAATGGAACTAATAAAGTAATCTAAGCTAAATAAGTCATGTCATTGAAATATGAGGACTCACCACTGCTACGGCTGATAATCTAGAAAGTCTATGCACGATCTACGAACTGAGCATCCAAACCTATGATATGATACGTCATAGCGTAAGAAAAGAGTATGCGATCAGTACTTTGAATGTACTGGAATGCTTAATGAGGTAGGCTGATATGCATGGTTTCATGTGCATGAATAATAACTGACTGAATAAATAGATAGCCTGAAATGCTGAATAAAATACGTGAAATATGTAAATACTAAAAATGCATAAAATCTATAAATACAGAGAATGCATGACCAAGCGTAAACATGTTTTGAATATAATTAATAAACTGTAATACTAAAATCTAATAATAGAATAACTGATATCTGTATCCTATGGTCATGTAACTGAAATTGAATTACTAAACCAATTACTGGACTGACACTTTAGGAGATATCGTCTAATCGAATGCCCCAATGAGTAATTTAGGGTCCGACCTGTGACCCCAGTTGAAAGGGTGTCAGCACCATGCCACGGGTACTAATACTAGCTATGTGGATCCACTGATATGTTGTCCCGTGGGACTAAGAGTGTCAAGCCTAAACTAACAGGTGACCCCTGCGAGGTAGTAAAGTCTATACTGACGGGTGACTCCTCATATCCTATGCTAGCTATGTAGTTTTGGAGCACAGGGACTGGTACTAATGACTCTGCCTCACTGACGGGAAACTCGTCATCTCGACACTCGCTCAGTGCTACATCCTACTCTCAAATGAACTAACTTAGAATACTGAACTACTATATGTTTAACTTATCATGATAACTGAGTAAACTGATATTGTTCATACCATGTCTGAAAATACTCTGAAGATACTAAGGTTAAGTAAACAGCTAAGTTTTCAGGTTTTCATAACCCCTAGGACTTGATAGTTATAATAGTAAAATAGTACTAATACTTTAAAGACATAATATGAAACCAATTATTCAAAATTCATTCTTCTAGGCATTTCAGTAAAACACTTAATATGCATAGTGTAAGCTAAGCATGGGAATAGTATAAAACATTGAGTAATAACATGATTTTAACATTAATATAACTTATTAACAATTCAAATTAGTGAAATACATTATTCAAATGCATAGGGTTGAATACCAACATCAATTTCATATAAACATGATAAGGAATCAAAATTCATGGAGGTTCATGGTTTAAATCACCCTTAAAAATCATGGTAACTTGTAAGGATAAAATTTTTGAATTTAGAATTGGATACTTGGACTTCATGTGTGAAAGAAACCCACAGATAAACACCTAACATACCTGAATTTATGAATTTATGTAAATTGATCGTGATTTCTTTAGATTTGATCTTGGATTTTGAAGTCTAGGGTTTTTGTTATTGACAGAAGATTAGTTTAATTTGAGAGAATTTTGAAATAATGAGCAAACAATGCTTTATTGGGGCTTAAATCCCATGTTTGGTCGGATTTGGGGCTATGGAAAATGACCAAACGGTCCCTAAAAAAATTAAATTGCAAATTGAGAAATCCTAATTTTTGGATCCAATGCGATGCGGTACAATCGCATTGGGCCACTGGAAAACTGACGATCCTCATTTTTACCAATAGTGTGATGCGGTGCTATCACATTGCACCATTGGAAACGAAAAATTCCCAACTGAACTTTTGATGCGATGTGGTGCCAATTGCGGTGCCCCACTAGAAAAGGTCTACTGCAAATTGTCCCCTTGGTGCGACATAGTTCTTATCGCAGTGGTACACTAGAAATTCACGAACATGAAATTGGCAATCACCGTGATGCCGCCTTTTCGCGTTGGGCTACTATTCTACACTAAAAGTGTCATAACTTCTCACCCAAGTGTCGGATTTAGGAGAAATTAGTATCGTTGAAAAGCTAATTTAATTTCCCACAACTTGGTGGGTCTTGAGATGTAAAATTTTGATTAAAGAAAAATATATGCACAAATAGGATGGGAGCATCCCATGGAGAAACACTAAGCCTTATGAAACCTTTATCTAAAAGATCTTTAAGTTACTCTTTCAACTCCTTAAGCTCTACGGGAGCCATACAATATAGAGGGATAGAAATAGGTTAACTATGTGGGAGAAGGTCAATACCAAATTCTATTTCCCTATTGGAAGGTACCCCTGGCAAATCTTCGGGAAAGATGTCAGGAAATTTACTAACTACACTGACTAACTGAATTGTTGGAGTCTCCGACTTAGTGTCTTTGACTTGAACAAGATGATAGATACACCCTTTGGAAATCAACCTTCTGGATTTAAGATAAGATATGAAATGACTTTTGGGAGACACATAATAACCTAACCACTCAAAGACTGGCTCATCTAGAAACTAAAAATTCACCACTTGCTTGAGACAATCAGTTGATGCATAACAAGAATGGAGCCCATCAATACCAAAAATAAGATCAAAGTCCACCATATCTAACTCTATTAGGTCTTCTGATATGATTTTATGAAGGAAAGTGATAGGACACTTTCTATCGATCTGTTTAGCCACAACTGACTCACCCACTAGGGTAGATACCTAGAAAGTCTTAGGGATCTTTTAAGAACTTACCTCTAAATTTACTACAACTAATGGGGTCACATAAGAGAAACTCGACCCATGGTCTAACAATACATAAACATCAAGGTGAAAGACATGAATCATACCAGTAACAATATCTGGCGAATCTTCCTACTCCTAGTGGGATGGTAAAGCATAGAACCTATTCTGGAACTAACTACCACCGGTACTGGATGATGTGCCCTGAGGAGGGACTGGATGACCTAAAGGAGCTTGTGCACTAGCAGTCTAATTCTGGGGATGGATATCTCTATTTCCCTGTCTAGCATGAGTGTACTCTTTAATTCCATGACCCGTTTAGCCACAACCATAACAAACTTTCCGACCCCATAAACACTCACCCAAATGGGTCTTACCACATTTAGCACACGAAGGATAACTGATCCTACCACTTATACTATTCTGAGATCTGGACATAGAAGACTTACCCTACTGTTCCTGCCTATTTTGTGGTGCAAGAGCACTAGTTGAAGAAGGTTCGGGCATAGATGAACAATTCTAAAACTGCAAACGATTTCCTCCTTGAGACCTAGCCTGGCCATACTCAAACTGACCTATTCTAGCCTTCTTATTTAATCTCTCTCTTTTCTTCAACTTCTCTGTCTTAATCTGCTAAGCATACGTCATCAACCTAGCAAGATCCATGTCTCCAATGAGCATAGTAGTCCTACACTCATTAACTACCAACCCAGACACACTAGTCACAAAATTACTCATGACTTAGGTTCTGCCATCTGATCAGGGGTATACTTTGACAACTAGTTAAATTTGAGGCAATACTCTTGCAATTTCATTAGGCCCAACCTCAGGTTCATGAACTCTTTTATCTTGGCTTCCCTTATCTCACGTGGGAAGAACTTGTCTAAGAATACACCCTAAAACATCTGCCAAGTCATGGGAGTTGCATTCTTCCCTCTACTATTCTTCCACATTACTACCCAGTTATATGCAACATTCTTCATCCTATAGGATGCCAATTCTACACTCTCCTCTTTGGAAATATACTTAATTTTGGTGATATTCTTTACCTCATCTAGAAAAAATTATGGGCCCTCACCTACTTTCGACCCAAAGAATTTTGATGGTTTTATTCTTATAAAATCTCAAATTCTGGCCATGACTAAGTCCCCATCTTGCTGAAGTGGGACTACAGCCTGACGGTTTCCTTAAATATTAGCTATCACAGCTTGGGCTAGCTCCTGAAAAGTAGCCCAAAACTCTGCATGTGATACATTCTCATTCAAAGGATCTGTGGACTAAGGTGGCTGGTTACCCTTTTTTGTGTGTTAACTCGATAAGGAGGCATTTTCTGTCACGTGAAAGCACGAGTTAGAAGAAGACAGAGACACTAAATGCATGATAGATCATGAAAGAAGATATGATTTCCTAAAATTCTCCATAGCCTCTTGCTCAAAGATATGGTGTACTTCACACTAATGATTATGACTCGACGTAATGTGGCTTATATGACTCCCTAGGACGCTCTAAACTGCAGGCTTTGATACAAAGTTTGTAACGCCTCAAAATTTGATTTCCCGGGATGCCACATGGTGCTCCAAACTACAAGTAGTCTTGAGCTAACCCTGGCTACCTTCTACTAAATTTGAATTCTCAAAATAGTGGAATATGATTGTAAAATCATTATAAATGTGGAAAACTGTCTGAATTATATAAGTATATTCAAAAATACTAATCTCATCATTCTCATAAAAACTAAATCTAGTAGTCTGACAAGCCTCTACTGATTAGAAATAGAGAGTCACAGGGATAGGCCCCAGCTGACTCAAACTGTCTGAAATGAATACTGAACCATCTACTAATGAACTGAAAATCTGAATAGCTAATTCCCCAAACTATAAGGACTCACCATCTACAGAGATGTAGATAGATTCTCGAAAATCACTCACACTGCTGAGACTGAGCACCTGAACCTACATTATGAGACAATATAACACATAGACGTATATATGGATCAGTACTTTGGGAATGTACTGAGCATATTGGGGTGAATGCAATAAGTAAATAATATTATCACAATTTATAAAGTCATGCATGCTAAATGTAAATGACTCACAACGGCTTGAGTAATCTGAAAGCTGAAGATCATAAATCATGAACAACCAACCATAAAATATAAATCTGGTGAGCTATTACATTCAGTTCCAAATTATGTTCTTTCTGAGACACTATGTTATCCTGTCAATTGTAACGGAAGTACTTTATCTCAAGACTTTAAGAATCTTAAAAACCATAGCTTCCAAAACATATGCTTTTATCTTAAGGCTTTAAACCAATAGACTACTTTAAGAGTAGGGGACTTCTTTTGGGAGGTTCTTCTAACTGACATAAACCATGCGAGCATTCATAGAGTCCAACATCTTACCTACATAGAGGAGAGTTGTTCTACCCTTGCCATCCGAATAGAATTTCTTATCTTAAGTTATCATAATCTTAGTCATCCACGTAGAAGTGGGAACAATTTTTATCCTACGGGGGCACGTATTTCATGGGCATGAAACCTTGGTAACATAACCATCTCGATGCCAAATACTACTCCCAATCTTATGCTCAAGATCTTCAAAAATCCACTTCAAAATAGCACAAAGGCTTACTAAAAGACCAATTATGCTCATTCTTTTCTTTAAATCTCAAGTCATATGAATAATGTGGATTCTTTATCTTATCATAGGACAAAAAGGTCAAATCTTTATAAAAAATCTAAGAAAAATCTTATCATAGGGTGCTTATAGTACAAACAGCCTTGAAATAACAATCTCTAATTAGGGCTTAATGACCCATGCATCAAACTCACGTTAAAATATCATAATATTCATGCTGTGTAATGTAAACATTTATAAATCAACTTAAAATCTAGAAATTTCTGCAATGTGCATGAAAATATTAATATAAACATGCAACTTAACTTCTAAATCACTTAATATCTCATAATCTTATAAATAGAAATATTGGGTGTAAACCCTAACTTCAATTTCAGGAAAAATTACATAAAATTCAGTAAATTTGTAGTTAAAATAAATTTTGGGCACAAGGATGAAAGAATTATCCTTGTTGAAAAACCCCACCTACCTTAATTGATGAACTAGATGCTAAGACTTGAATCTTGGATCCCTAATTATTCTTTGGAGATGAATTCTTAGAGTTTCTGAATTGGGAATCCTTAATCTCAAATTTCCTTGGAGAATTAATGGAGAAATTAGGTTTTGTTAGAGAGAAACTTTGAGCTTTAGGGTATTCTTTTAAGAGAGAATTGAGGAAACAAGCATAAAGTGCTTTGGAATATACTTAATGATGTGTTTTACATGAACTGGGCCTTGGGGATTGACCAAAATGCCCCGATAAAACTTTAAATCAAAACTACAAAAATGACCAAAAATCTCGATTTGCTAGGCTACCGCAACTCGCCACTATCACGGTGGATCATTGAAAAAGGATGAGAGAGAACTAGGCGTTCACCGCGATGCGCCACAATTGAGGTGCCCCTTTGAATTATCACTTTGGCCACTGGCGCGATATGCCAATATCGTGTAGGCTCACTAGAAATTGCCAAACGTGAAACAGGATTCCTCCGCGATGCACCATGATCATGGATTTTCACTGGAATTTGACAATTGTAATTTTACACTTCTCCGCGACATGCTACGGGGCCAAATCATGGTGTTCTAGGATTGAAACTTAAAATAGCCATAACTTCTCACTTGGTTGTCGAATTATGGTGAATTTTATATCATTGGAAAGCTAATTCAATTTCGTATGCATTGGAGGATCTAAAATGGGAAAATTACACACGTATGGATAGTCATTCTTTGTTGAAGATAACACTTTACATTCTAGACATCAAATTGAGTTAAGAAAAGCATGGGGTATTATACTGGCAAGGGCCTTACGTTGTTTATCAAGAACTTTCAGGCAGAGCACTAATCCTTGGAAAAATTAATGGTGAAGTGTGGCCAAAAGCTATCAATGTAGATGTTGGTAAGAGATACTATGCCTAGAAGCCTTCATTTGTTTCTCATGTAATGTTATTTTTTTCTTTCTATGTAATGAAACTATGAATGACCTAATTCTGTCGGAGGAATACATAGGAAACCCACATCGGGTTTGATACCTTAAGTAGAAAGTTTCAAAAATCCCTCTTTGCTTGTAATGTGAACTACGGTTGACCTGACTTCCTTGAAGGATACGTAGGCGGCCCACATCGAACTCAATCACAATAGAAGAAAAATCCAAGTTCCCCTTTTTATTCATATGTAATGAATTATGTTCGGCTAGATTCCCGTGGGAGACGTAGGCAATGCACGGAGGGTTTGGACCCTTAGTTTTTAATTTTCTTGAGTTTATGTCATGAACTATGCTTGGCCTAATTCCTTTGGTGTGATATGTAGGTAGCCTATACAAGGCTCGATATCGTCTTCTTAGAAGCCCCAACATCTATCTCAAATCAAACTGGGACAGTTTTTCAGGGTGTTGTTTTGAGAAATGATTAAAAAGATGTCAAGAAATATTAAGGAATGTCGGTTCAACCAAGTAGTTGAAAAAGGGGACATTCACTCTAGATAAATGATGTTTGCATTATTTCACAATATGTCACATTTCAAAGTTTTGTAGAATTTCTTTTTACCATTATGCATATTTGCATATTTTATTTATCAAGTTCTTTATTACTATTGTTTATCTTTATTTTTTAAATAATTTTCAATAAATATTTTCTTATTATATATTGGCCAAGACTTGAATGAATGAGGTTATGAGTCCAAACAAAGCTAGAAGCACGGGGTATCAAAATCCAAGACTTTAAAGTCAACTCAAATCAACCACTCCCCCCAAACTTACAAATTTTTCTTTTGATACAAGTTCTACAGATCAACAAAATTTAAAAGTTAACAGTGTTGTGAGGGTTACACCTCAAACTTTTTTGGATTCCTTTAAAGAATTTAAAATACATTACGCCTTTGTAGTGATATTGATTTTAAAATTATAAATTAATTAATTTTGAAGATTTTATAAAGATTTCAAATGCAGCACTATACATGCCTTCTGGATAGTCTACATCGATGTCTTTTAATATGTTGTACGAGTGTTTTCAAATGCTTAAAATGCACCACACATGAACTGCACAAACACTTTTAAAAATGTTAAAATTCATTGCACATGGCTTTAATGGCTCTACATAAGAACAAATGCATTGCTCAATATCTTTAAATTACTTTGAAATGCTAAATGTATGTTTTTAAATTACTTTGCATATATGCTCTAAATGCACAGCATATGCATTGCAAAAATGTTTTAATATATTTTAGAATTCATTGCACGTGGAGTTAATGGCTTTTCTATGGGCACCAATGCATTGCACAATTGCTTTAAGTTATTTTGCACTATGCATGAATTTTGTTTCCTTCTAAAGCACTTCACAACCACATTAAGTTATTTTGCACTATGCATGATTTTCATTTTCTTCTAATGTCATTGCACAATCGCTTTAAGTTATTTCGCAATATGCATGACTTTGAATTTCTTCTATATCACCGCATAATAGCTTTCAATTAAACTGCACAATTTCTTTCTGATATATGCAAAAAACTTATGGATGCACCAAACAAATGCATTATAGAAATTTTTGCTTGCGAAAGTTTGTTTTTCATAAATCATTGGCGCAGAGAAAAGCCTCCATCCATCAATCATTTGGCTAAAAATGCCTCATAATAATAATTTATTTGGTTTAAGACCTCATTTTCATCACCAAAAGACATTATTCACATGAATCATCGGCCTAAAACTTAATTTTGCATAAGTTTTATTTCTAGCTTGCAAGACCACATTTGCATAAAGTAACGCGTGAGGCGTTATCTTTATTCATTCGTTGAATGCATTTACTATATATGTACTAATTTCTTTATCTAGCTTAAGTTTTGCAGGAACCTTAGCACCAATGTGAAACTATCTCTAAGAAATGAACTAGGGCAAAAATAGCGGAATGTCAGGCATCTCTAGCAACGTTAGTGATGCAAAGCTCGACTCGACTTAATTTTCTAAAATTTCTCATGTAACTTCAAAAATTTTTACAAATATATTATCATTTTTCAGTGCCATCATAAGTTGAAACTGGGGAAAAAATTTTAGATTCTCTCAATATTTTAGCGTAACATAACTTTCAAACTATATCAACCTGATTCTCAAGAAACCCGAGATATGGAGGCGACACAAAATCCAGGGTCCGATTGAATTCATAATCACAAATCGTGTCAATTCTAGCTTCACCATTCTACCTTTCAAGTGTAGCCTTTTCATAATCGATCTAATTTACCAGTCATGATAAATTTTGTTTACATCAATGTCTTCGCACAAAGACTTTTGTCATCATCTTTGGTCTACGAAGGACAAGTGTTTTACACCCAAGTTTCACTCTTTTTTTTTTGTAAAATTAATTTCTCAATTATTAGGATTGTTGAATATTTTATCTATATATTATCCATATTTTTTATATCAATAGTTTTAAAATGATATTTTCTTGTCTTTGCTATTAAAATACTAATGTCACATCTTATAATCTTGCTCAAAAAAAAAATATTCTAAATTTTCTATAATGAATGATTAAATAGATGTTAGCGTATAACATAATCCTTGCTATATTATTTTATTCTTGCAAATTACTCTATTTTATTTTTATTTATTTACTTTTGAAGTATAGCAAAATGTATTTTAATTATATATATATATATATATATATATATGCATATACTTTTGAAAAAATTAGTTAAATAAAATAAGCATCATTAATTAGTTGAGAAAAATAGATTAGGGAAAATTAGAATAATTCGTCAATCCATTTAGATCAGCTTTCCTAATTAATTTTCAACCCTGAAAACCCCTAAACTGAACCAGCCTAGAACCCCTTAAACTTAACTGAAACAAACCTAACACCCATCCTACCCCAGCCCAAAATAGCCCCTACAAAGACCATTATCGAAATGTCCTAATCCTCTTTCTTCTCCACGATAGAAACTCAACCAAAATATCCATGACGTCTCTCTTTCTTGCTGTAACACAATTTCTCCTTTAGACCATCGGATAAAAGCGATTCTGATGGTCCTCATTCTTTCCCCTTCCCTTTTCCTTCCACATCCATCATTCCCAAAGTTCTTCCATCAACTTTACATTATTTCAACAACTTTTTCTACTCAGTCTGAACCCAAAGAGATTTTCACCACCACTGCTACACCCGTAAAAGTGAAGAGCATAGAAGACCATAGGATTTGGGATTGTTACCTCTTTAATTCTTTTTGTTTGTACTTGAAGCCTCACAATAGTCACTTTCCCTCATTCACATTAATCTCAAAAGGGGATGAAAATTTAGCTATTACTGGTCATTTTCTGTAATTAAGAATCTTAAGGTTTTAAATTTTGAATGCAAGATTTTTGTCCAGAAGGTTGAATAATATCCCCAAATTCAGCTATAAAATGAGCATTTAGGCTCCCATTTTGATCAGGCAATAATTATTAAATAAGACATTAAGAAATTAACATCAAGTATCAGCAAGTTCGTATTACTATTTCCTTTTTATCTTTCCTGCTCTCTTTCTGAAATCGAAGATCGAGTTCGAGTTTGGATTTTCGACAGAAAGCCCTAGTTCGTTGTCTTGCAAAAGGTGTGAATCTACCTTTTTATTTTTTTTCATCACTTTTTGTTCCTTTTTTTCATCTCATTTGGCTTATGAATATGTGATTTTGTTCTGTTCTTAAATTTAGTTGTCGTTGTTTTTTTGTAACCTTTGTGGATAAAATAAAATTGTAATTTTTTTACTATGTGAGAACATACAAATTACCAAGTACGTAAATAGGTGATTCATTTTGACTTCAAATCAGCCATGGTGGTGTTGTCTATTGTCTCCAAATCAACTACATGGATATGATTTCATTTGAAGCCTATATTGAGTCAATATGTATGGTTGGTTTCCTGTTTTCATTTATTATCAAAATATAAGTTTGTGAAAAGATGAAAAAGTATGTTTTCTCTTGTTACCCTACTTTCTATTAAATGTCATTGTGCTCTTTTGTTATGGTTGTGAATTTGGCTCTAGGAAGAGTATGTGAAATCACCTCCATCTTCCCTATTTTCATCTCATTTTCATTCCGTGAATATATTATTGTTAATTTCAGTTGTCATTATTGATCTTAAGAAAAAATGAGTTTGTACATGAATTTCGATCATGTTAAAGTTATTAATTTGGATTCTAAAAATGGGTGGGTATGTGAATTCCTATTAAGTTTATGTTATTGTTGGTTTGGGGGAATGGATTTGTCGATGGGTATGTGATTTTGTTTTATAGATTTTGAGTTGTGTCATCATTTGTTCATCCCATTTTTGGGTCCAAGTTTCTTTAGGAAAACTATTCCCTTTGTTTGATATCGTTATATTGTTTTGGTTCTATAGATTTAGGCTTATGAACTCTTACTTTGCATTATTTTTCATAAAAAACCAAGCTATCAGAATGATGCCTCTTACGATTCCTCTATTTTGTTGGTCATTTTAGGGGGCTGCTCTATTTTTAATATTTTACAACATGTAATTTGAAGTTAGTGATATATTTTAAAAGGTTTGAGCATTTTCTTAGGTATTATGCCTTTTGTGTAATACGGCTCACAACATTCAATATCTATAGGTGTTCTAGTTACGAACAATGTATTTCAAGTTTTTGGGAGCATGTAACAAGCCTTAATAAATTAAGGTTTTCCCTCGTCTGTTAGAGGATATAACTTATTCTACTTAAAAGTATTTTTCATTTTGATTCTATTTTTGGTCACATAAGTGCTTGGCATTAAAGTTGTGAATAAACATGCAAGAGAACATGTTCCACTTATTTTGCAAATCCATTGATAAAACCACTATTTCCTTGATTATCTGATAAGTTTACGTTGGGAGTTGGGTGTGTGCTAGCATCTTACTTAGAATGCCCTCAATTATCAACAACCTCATTCTCTGGCAAGACGGTAAATTAATTAAAGTATGATCAACAATATTTTAGAAATATTTTGAGATTTTGAAACTGAATTGGGAAGGGCCATGCTATAATTTTTTTCTTTCTTTCCCTCATTTTCCTCTTATCTAGTTGCACAATAACATTTACACTTGAACTTTCTCAGATTATCAACTTGGGCTGTTTAAAATTTTCTTTGGATTGATATTTGTCTGAAACATTTCAGTTCTTAGATACTTTGCCCATCTTTATTTTTACGTTGGTTATTTGGAAGGTTTAGTCCAAGATTATTTATTTGATCGAAATTAGAGAAGCGAACAAATATTTCATTACATATTTTCGTCTATCAGTCTAGTGCCTCTTTCCCTTTTTCTAAGATTTATCATTTTTTGTAAGTACTTATTACTATTTTCCTTAACATTTTGTAGTTTATTTACTTAAAATTTATCTTTTATATGTTCTTATTTGAATTGGTGTGAATTCTTAAATTTTAGCAAATCTAATTATTTTCCTTTCTAGACTTTAAACTTATCATAATCACTAGGCTTCGACATTTAATTTTGCATCACTAAAAGTGTAAAATTTGATAGGTTAAAATATACCTCTTAGAATAAATTGCCTTTATCTTTAGAAATAAATTAGTTTCTCATTAGTTGCTAGTGTCTAATTAATAAAATAGGATCACTAAAGTACTTTATTCGGCTTGTAACGTAACTGATATAATTTCCTTTTGGGATTTATTTAGTGACTTTGCCTCTTTTATACTACGATTTCTTCGGGGTCCACTTATTCTTCAATTTTATTTCATCCCTTATATCTCGGTTTTTATTTTAAAGCTCAGGATTGAGTCAGGTATGATTTTCTCACTTATTTTTCCTTTTTTTTCATTTGTTTCAATTTTTTTCCTTTTGTTTTGTATTAAATATTTTTACCGCACCTGTCCTTTCATTTCTCTTTCTACACTTCTTTCATCATATTCATTTTTTCTACGCACGCTTATAATAGCCACCCTTAACTTAGGTGATTTTCCTGAGTTGGGGTGCACAGTGTTCGAGGAGAACCAGGGCCAAATCAGGTTCATTGTAGAAATAGGAAGATGAAATCAGTGTATTAAACAAGAAAAAAATGGTCAATTAAGGCTCAAATATTTGGATCAAATAGATTCATACTTATTTGGTTAGATATTTAGGTTCAGGTGGACTTATAATAAAAAGGGCCTATGATCATCTCGTACTTGACAATCTTCGACCTAGGTAAAAGCAGCCAAGCTAGTTCTGGATTTCTTCACACCGGGAACTCAGTAATACCTAACATATACTAGCACAAGGTTACATTTCTATGTACTACCTATCCTGTTATGTAGTTGTTTGACCCTAATTTTTCTATCTCTAATTCTAATGCCATTATCAGATTCACAATGGTTTCATACATACACATATCACACAATTAAAAAAAATTTAGGAGAGGTCTCAAATTTTCAACACAATTCTATTAACACACATTTCTTAGCATAATCATTTCAAATCCACAATTCATGTTTCCAGAACTAAAAATCAATTAAAAAAATTATTACAAATTAATTCCACATCACTCAAAAATCAATAAAAACAATCTTCTGCCATAGTTGCTGATTTTCTCTCTATTTCAGCCCTTTGTAAGCACCAAACCTGCAAGTCATAACAAAATTTTAGCTATTTATATTTTTCAAATACTCCTAGATATTTAGAATTAGATATACCTCCATGATGTTAGGCGTATTTATACGTCTAAGCACCATAACTTACCCATGTTTTAGCTAAGTTTTGAGGATAAAATACATAATTCTTGTACTTTTAGTCTATTTTTAGTTAAGTGAGCTGACCTATGTGATTAGCATGCTTTTCAGGTACTAGTGAGGAAGATTACAACACTTTGGAGACCTGTGGACAGTAAAGGAAACTTCACATAAAAAGGAAAGCAACTTTTGGGCTGAATGTGATGTATGGGAACTTTTTCTCGGGCAAACTCAATATTTTTAAATAGTTAAGGATGCAGTAGCAATTTATTACAGAACGATGTTATTAAAAGCCTTATGGCTGAATTTTTAGGGATTATTCACATTATGTATTATTTTGAAAACAAGAGAAAGCGGCTTAGCTTGAGGACGGAGAGAGAGAAACGCTTTTCTCTCTTATTTTCGCTATTCATCTTTACCACCAAGATCGTTCTAAGTTTTGGTTTGATGAATATTTCTATTGTGATTTTCGTTTTATTCATGAGTAGCTAAGTTTATTTGTTAGGGTTATGAAAACCTTGTAGTATACTCTCTATTGCTATGGGTTTTTGAATTTATGATGTGTTAATCTACTTATATCATTACTCTCTTCATTTTGATTGAATTCTCATGGTTGGAAACATAGGGAGTGCGCCATTATAGCAATAATTTGTTCGATAGAAAAGTTACTATTTGGAAGAGAGAGTGTGACAAGAAAATAGGGTTTCCAACCTCTATTTTACACGTTAATGCCTTAGCAGGATTAACTTCTTGGAGAGTTCGTACAATTGGTTGTACACTTTGGATTCGAGAGAACTAAGGTGAATAAATCCTTGAAGGTTGAGAAACACTTAGATTTAGAATTAGAATATATCTCTCTATAAGTGCATGCATGTATAAAATCCTTATTACTCATAGTTAATATAGAAGTAGAAGCTACAAGGTGGACATAACCCTAATTTGTCATTCTCTGTGATCAAATATTATTACACATAGCATCTCATCGTTACACTGATAATATTATTGTGCCCCTAAACTGAAACCCCCTTACCTTGGAACCTTCGATCAACAGTCTAACAATAATCGCAATACTTAGTGATCATAGTATTCCCTGTGGGATTCGACACCCAACCCAGTTGGGTTCTATATTTGACAGTGACCGCTTGCACTTTCTAACGAGAGTTGTAATTTGAGCGTATCAAATTTTGGCACCGTTGTCGGGGAATATGGTTGTCAACTAAGTTTGTGATAGTTAATAGACCCTTTGGTCAAAGATTCTCAAATTTTACTTTTTATTTGTTGTTTTTGTTTTGTTCAGGTTTAGTGGATTGCATGCAAAATACACGGAGATCGGGTCAGCCATTGTTACCTATAAATCCTGAACCACATCTCATTGGCAGAATGGATGTGCAACGAAACCTTGAAAGGATAGCTACTCAACAGGAGCAGGCTAGATTAGCTGTATTGGCAGCTGCACAAGTAAATCAACAGAATGCTGATAACCCAGGTCGGGTACCAAATCTTGATGATGAGGACCTGGGTGATGATGAGTTATTAAATCCAAGGCATGCAGATAATGTTGCTTCACTAGTGAATAGGAATGTCAACAGAGATCGTCAAGCTAGGATGAGACCCGAACATCGAGCTGTGCAAGTTGCTTTTGATGATGATGATGATGACTTGGATGGGGCTAGTGCCACAAGGGCTATTATTTCTCCACCCTTGGCACCTAGAGCCAAGTTCAATATCACTAGTACCATGATCCAGCTATTGCATACCAGGGATTCTGAGGTAGCAAGCTCTACTGTATCTATTGGCATAACGGCAGAAAAGAGGCGAAGAAAAGAGGAACATGACCAGGATATGGCTCACATGAAAATGTAGATGGACCTTCTTACTAAGCATTTATTATCAGGAAACACAGAAAAGGTCAAAGCTGTTGTATCACAGGGAAGAGATGACTTGGATTCTGAGGAAGAAGCAAATTACTTGAATAATCAGGGAGGTTTCCGAGGCAATGTCCAAGGAAACCAAGGTAGGAACTATTATGAAAAATCTAGATACAAGGACCGAGACCAAGGGAATTGGAAGAATAAGAATGACAGGAGCGGTTTGTATGTCCCTTTTGGAAATCGTGAAGCTGTTGCACCTAGCTTTAGGAAGATGTCCATGGAGGACATAATGGCTAAGCTGTTGAAAGGAGTGAAAGCAACTAACATGGGATTAGCTGAGGTAAAAAATGATTTGTCCTCAATGAATCAATTGGTTGACTCGCATTACACTTTAATAAAATAGCTGGAACAATAAATGAGTCAACTATCGGCGGCATTCAATCAAAGGAAAGTTGGCACTTTACCAAGTGACATGTGCAAAATCTAAGGAAAAATGGATCATGTTTGGCTATTACAACCAGGAGTGGTAAGGTGTTGGAAAATCCATCCAAGGGCAAGCCTGTGGTTGATAGTATGGAGGAGAATACTATTGAAGCAGATTGTGATGATTTTGTAGAAGTTGAAAATCAGAAAGAGAACATTCATGATACTACACCTAGATGTCAGCAGTCTGAAAAGATTGATAATAGGAAGCACAATGAAAAGAAAGTGGTGGAGAAAACTCTTACAAATCCACCACCATTTTTTCCTTAGAAACTGAAGAAGAAGGCTGATAACACCAGGTTCAGTAAATTCATGACCATGCTAAAGCAACTAACTATAAATGTATCTTTGGTGGAGGCACTGGAGAAAATGCCAGGGTATACCAAATTTATGAAGGACCTTTTAACAAAGCAAAGGGCAGCGAGCTATGAACTGGCAGATAATTTTCATTATTGCAGTGCGATTGCGACGAGGTCTTTGGTACAGAAAAAGGCAGATCTAGGTGGTTTCACTATTCCTTGGACGGTTGGATCTTTAGATTTTGCTAAGGCTTTATGTGATTTAGGGGCTAGCATTAATTTGATATCACTAGCCATTTATAGACAGTTGGGGTTGGGGGATCCTACACCAACTAACATGCGGCTTGTAATGGCAGATAGGTCGGTAAAACGACATGTTAGTATCTTATATGATGTATTAGTAAAGGTTTCTACCTTTATTTTTCCTGCAGACTTTGTTATTTTGGATTGCGAGGTGGATTTTAAGGTGACCATAATCTTGGGTCGACCTTTCCTTATAATAGGAAGTGTGCTTATTGATTTGTGAGCAAATGAGCTTTTATTTTGGATGAATGACGAAGTAGTACATTTTGATGTATGCAAATCAATGAAGAAGCGCAAGGATATGAATGTGTTCTCTATAGTTGATATTTATTATAAGGATGAGAAGGAATTATCTTTAGAGAAGCAGCTTACTGTTGAGCCATTGGCTGCTGTGCATTTGAACTTTGATCGTGAGGATGTCAAGGAACTATCTGTGCTTTGACAGGAATGGGGTCGTATTTTTATGCCCCCAAGAAGCTGGACCTTGACCTTAAGAATCGACCTTCACAACCGGCGAAGCCATCCATTGAAAAGCCACCGGTGTTAGAATTGAAAGAGCTACCCAGTCATCTAAAGTATGTGTTCTTGGGTAGTGGAAATACACTGCTGATTATTATTGCTGCTGATTTAAGTGAACAACAGGTAGAGGCTCTCATCTCTGTTCTAAAGAGGTATAAGAGAGCTATTGGTTGGACTATTGCTGATATCATTGGTATCCCTCCTGGCATATGTATGCACAAGATTCAGCTAGAGGAAGATTGCATACCCACTATTGAGCATCAGTATTATCTGAATCCACCTATGCAAGAGGTGGTGAAGAAGGAAATCATCAAGTAGCTAGATGCAGGGGTGGTATACCCAATCTCAGACAGTAAATGGTTGAGTCCTGTACAATGTGTGCCCAAAAAAGGGGGCATGACAGTAGTAGCGAACGAGAAGAATGAGCTTATTCCACTCAGGCCTATCACAGGGTTGAAGGTGTGTATGGATTACCGAAATCTAAACTCGTGGATGTTAAAGGACCACTTCCCAATGCCATTCATGGATCAAACGCTTGATCGATTGGCAGGAAAAGGATGGTTCTATTTCTTGGATTGTTATTCAGGATGTAACCAGATTTGCATTGCTCCTGAAGCTCAGGAGAAGACCACTTTTACATGCTCATATGGTACTTTTGCATTCAAACGAATACCATTTGGGCTATGTAATGCACCTGCCACTTTTCAACAGTGTATGATGTCCATTTTCTTTGATATGGTTGAAGACACCTTGGAGGTGTTTATGGATGACTTTTCGGTTATAGGTGAGTCATTTGAGTCATGCTTAGCAAATCCGAGTATGGCTTTGCAACGATGTGTGGAATTTAATCTGGTGCTAAATTGGGATAGGTGCCATTTTATGGTTAAGAAAGGCATTATTCTCGGGCATAAAATCTCTAAAAAGGGAATTGAAGTTGATCGAGCCAAGATTAAAGTTATCGAAAGACTACCACCTCCAATTTCTGTGAAGGGGGTTCGTAGTTTTCTCGGTCATGTTGGTTTTTATCAGAGGTTTATTAAAGACTTCTCCAAGATTGCAAACCCATTATGCAAACTTTTGGAGAAGGAGGCAAAGTTTTACTTTGGTGAAGATTTCTTGAAGGCATTTGAATGCCTCAAAGAAAAGCTAGTTGAAGCCCCTATTATTGTAGCACCCGATTGGTCTTTACCATTTGAAATTATGTGTGATGCAAGCGGTGTAGCCTTGGGTACTGTACTTCGTTAGAAAAGAGAAAAGCTATTTCATCCAATCTACTATACGAGCAAGGCCTTGAATGAATCATAGAAGAACTATACCATCACTGAACAAGAGCTTCTTGCTGTTGTTTATGCTTTCAAGAAGTTTCGTGCTTACTTGTTGGGAACCAAGGTAGTGGTTCATACAGATCATGCGGCTCTAAGATATCTAATAGCAAAGAAGGATGCCAAGCCAAGGCTAATTAGGTGGGTGCTACTACTTCAAGAATTCGATTTCGAGGTAAAGGATAGAAAAGGTTGTGAAAACCAAGTAGCTGATCATCTATCTAGACTTGAGAGTGAGCATACAGTGCAGACCGACCTTGATATTGATGATGCATTCCCCGACAAAGAGATTCTAGCAACTATGGTGGAAAACTTACCGTGGTATGCAGATTTTGCTAACTACGTGGTAAGCGAAGTGATTCTTGAGAATCTCTCCTTTCATCAAAAGAAAAAGTTCATGCATGATGTGAAACATTACTTCAGGGATGAGCGATATCTTTTTTCGATGATGTGCTGATGGTATTATTAGGCGGTGCATCTCAGATGTAGAGGTGTTTAGCATACTGGAAGCAAGCCATGCTTCCCAAGTTGGAGGTCACCATGTAGGTGAACGGACGGCCAAGAAAGTACTACAAAGTGGCTACTATTGGCCTTCATTATTTAAGGATGCCTACGATTTTGTAAAAAGATGTGATCAGTGCCAGCGGCAAGGTTCTATCTCAAAGCACTATGAGATGCCCATGTACAAAATGCTTAAAGTAGAGTTATTCGATGTCTGGGGTATTGACTTCATGGGCCCATTTGTGAGCTCATTTAGGATGAAATATATCTTAGTTTCTGTGGATTATGTATCCAAATAGGTCGAAGCAGTCGCTCTAGCTAATAATGAAGGTAAGTGTGTTGTGGCGTTCTTAAAGAGAAATATCTTCTCTCATTTTGGGGTACCTCGTACCATCATAAGCGATGGAGGATCACATTTTTGCAACAAGCTGTTCAAAGACGTATTGGCAAAGTATGGGGTTAAGCAACATAAGGTAGCTACACTGTACCACCTACAAACTAGTAGGCAGGTGGAGGTTTCAAACTGGGAAATCAAGCTGATCCTTGCTAAAACTGTGAATGCCAGCAGAAACGATTGGTCTAGGAAGCTGGATGATGCCTTATGGGCATATAGGACCGCGTTTAAGACACCAATTGGCATGTCACCATACCAACTAGTTTATGGAAAGGCTTTTCACTTGCCAATTGAGCTAGAACATAAAGAAATGTGGGCACTGAAGCAGCTTAACCTAAACTGGGATGATGCTATAAATATAAGATTGGAACAGCTGAACGAGATAGATGAATTCCATCTAAATGCATATGAAAGAGCAGATCTTTACAAGGAAAGGATGAAAAAGTACCATGATCGGAGGATTATCGAACGAAACTCTCAGAAAGGCGATTTGGTACTCCTTTTCAACTCCAGACTGAAGTTGTTTCCAGGTAAGTTGAAGTCTAAATGGTTTGGTCCATTTAGAATTAGCCAAGTCTACTCATCTGGAGTAGTGGAGTTAGAAAATAATGATGGTAGTGTCCTTAAGGTTAATGGCCAAAGAGTGAAGCTATATATCGGTCCAACCAACTCGATAAAATGTATAGCCACCATATATCTTGATGAAGTCTAAGTAATCGAGATAACTGTGTCGTGTCACGATAATAAATCAAGCGCTACATGGGAGGCAACCCATTATTTTACTAGTATTTTGTTTTTGGTAAATGAAAATTCAAAAAGAAGAGTCAAGCCACGACTAAAACTAAGGCGCTTGGTGGGAGGCAACCCATCCTTCTAATCATTTTTGCTGTTTTTGATTAAGTGTAGGTGCATGAAGTACAAAGGAGGAGATTAGTCCCAATTTTGATTTGGAAGTGAGCCATGTCAATGGTGGTAAGTGTAGAATGGATGGAATAATCAGGTAAGTGGGAGTGATCAAATGTGTAAGGCTCAAGTATGATTTGCATTAGAGTCGCACCTCGAATTATGTAGATTCGACCTAAAAAGTTTCATGGTGCGACTTTATTTTGTGACATTATGGACCTTTTCGATCAAGAGTGCACCGCATTTCCAATCGCCTATGCTCACTGCCTCACTTAGGCGATAGGTTAGGCGCCACCTATGTCAACATAGATGATAGGTTAGGCGCCGCCTATGCCATCGCCTATGCTCACTGCCTCACATAGGCGATAGGTTAGGCGCCGCCTATGTTAACATAGGCGATAGGTTAGGCACCGCCTACTTATGCTTAGGCGATTCCATGGGCGCCGCCTATCAACATAAGTTTTGCCTAATAACCCATTTTTGAATGGATCGACCCGACCCATGTCTCATCTTTTAAATATATCCTCTACTCTTAAACCCCACTCAATTTTTCTTAAACCTAAGCGCTGTCCAGACAACCTTTCCCTCTCCAAGCCCTTCTCTTTTCTCATCTAATCTTGCAGGCTGACCTTCACGATTCATCATGAATTTATCACAAAGTAAGTTGTTCTTTCATGTTCCGTAGTTGTTTCATTGCTACGTTCATAATGGTTAATTGGATTTTGTAGTAGTGCTTGGTGATAAGAGTATGGTTAGTTTGTTATGATTTTGGAAAAATACATCTCATTGAGTGAAAGAATTCTCGTGGGTAATCTTGATTTTACTCCGGCATGTATTGATTGGTATTCACTGTCATAATTTTTTATTATTATAGAGTTGAACTATTGAAGTTTAATGCATGATTTTGGGAGTTGTAAGCTTGACTATGTGAGTGACTCGTTCATCGATGTAATGATCATGGTTAACCAAAAGCATAATATTGTGTAATTGTTTATATGCTATAGCATGATAAGATTTCTATGTGGTAGTCTTGTTCAAAGATTGCATTGCTCAAATGAAATAAAGTTGGAAATGATAGTCAAGATTACAGGACTATTGTGTGCTGCTTCTGTATATCAAACTGAGAAATTGTTATGTAAAGTAAAGGGTTGAAAGTATGACTGCACTAATAATGTTGTTGGCACATAGAATCTAAATGTATGTTGATGAAGTCTGAGTAATCGACAACACTCACTCAATTAGTTTGTGCAAACAAATTAAGTGTGGGGTGGTGCCATCACTATTTTCTTTTTCGATTATAGTGAATTTTACGAAATGAGACTAACATGACCCTATTATGATCTTAGGTAACATGGCTCCGAAAAGACGACAGGGAAAGGAGAAAGCATCCATCTCACAAAAAGGTCATAAAAGGGCAAGAAAGGACCAGGCTAATTACTCCTCTCTTCAAGTGCCTCGACTCACTTTTGGGATCAAATGGGTTCTGGAGGAGGAAGGGAAGGAATGGTATAGAAACAATAAAGTAAAGAAATATGTACATGTGGAGTCGATGCAGAAGGAAAGTTTAGCAAAGAACTGCCCTCGCATTTTGGCAAAGATTATGGCACTACAACTTGACTTTATCTTCCGAGACATGGGCGAATGTAATCTTGATTTGACTCGAGAGTTTTATGCTAACTAGTCCCCAAGGACTACGGGAAATGAAGTAAAGATTTGGGGGCAAGTCTTGCAATTGAACGTTGATTTCTTCAACTCTTTCCTGGGTACTCCAAGTGTGGATCAATCACCACTCAAGGAGCTCTACCATAGACCTCCCTACAGAGCCATCAGACATACGTTGTGTGGGTTAAGGTCCATGACCCAGTGGACTCGTCATAAAGATAATGGTCATCACAATACTTATCCATATGCATGTTTGAACAGAGAAGCTCGCATATGGTTAAGAATAGTCAATTCCTGCTTGATTCCTGGGACACAATACACTAAGGTCACGCGTGATCGAGTCTTCTTAGTATATGCTCTAATGATGAATGTTCCCATCAACATTGGTGCAGTTACACGAATGTCGATGCGAAAAGCAAGGGTGCACAATAAGTCCCATTTCAGTTTCGGCAACTTGTTGACTATAATTTTAAGGAAAGAGCACATTGAGGAGGAGCCAACAGACTATAGGTTGCCACCAAACCCGAAGAAGGTGGAAATCACAAAAATCAAAGATCCAGAAACTAGTCAAGGCATCAACCTTACCACTGCTAAGAGACATGCTCCAGATGAATGGTATGATGAATGAGGATCGTGTGCCGACTGATGCAGAGCTTTGGTAGTTAGACTATGAGTATTCACTTAATGAGCATGCTCAGGACATATGTGGAGTGGGGGTAAATTTTGAAGAACCTCTAGATGATGATGTGCCGACAGACGATGATCACCGATTGCTAGACTCTGATATAGAAGACAACTTTGATGATGAAGACTCTGATGATGATTCTGACGCAGGGGGTATGACCAGGAATGTAGAGGAGGAGTCTGACTAACCAGGTTTTTACTTATTTATTTACACTGAGGGCAGTGTGTTCCTTCTTAGTGTAGGGTGTGGGTATAAGTATGTGTACGCCTGGATTGCCTTATCTGCTGTATTGCCTACTGCTTGCCCGCATTTATTCTATAGCTGTTTTGATTTAGTCGTAGTTAGTTAGTTGTAATTAGTCAGATTTTTGCATGAAATTGTTCTTATAAACGGCATGGCATTATAACAGGAGTTTGTGCTGAATCACTACTATTGAAACATTTAGGCTCTAAGTTGTGACTCATTATGTGATAATTGTTTGTGGTTTAATTCATTTATCTGTTGGGTCAAGAATCTATAATGCTCCTAATTAAATTGACCATGTGCCATGTGTGTAAGGTTATTGCATATTCTTTGTTGCGACTGATGCTAGAACTTGCCTAGTGTGTGTGTGAAGCAAAATAAAGATTGTGAGTTTAGGAGATGATTTAGGCATTTCTTTGGCAGCCCTGATTTTTTATCTTCTTTTTACCTACCTTTCTACATTGTCCTAGTGAACACCCATTGAGCCTTTAGCTATTTTCTTTGGCAACCTCATATTTAGCCTAATCCATTTTTTTAAAAAAGACCATAATTTGATCCAAAAGTTCCTAAGAGCTTTAAATAGTAGAATCAAGTTGAGTAAAGAGTGTGGCAAAATAAGAGGAAAATGGTGAAAGTGATGCCCCAAAGTTTAGTTATTGGTACATGAAAATATTGTGATCGGGAGTGGCGCCCTGCTCCTTTCTTGGATAGTACACACCTCGACTAACGCAAATAGTCTAAGCTGAAGGTGGCTATCATAGGGATGCTTCTAAAAAAAAGGAGTTGTATATTCCCATCATAGTGTTGTTGATTGAGTAACAAAATGGGTGAAGAAAAAAAGGGTTGGTAGATGAAAGAAAGGTAGAGTGGTTGTTAAAAGTTAATGTAAATGGCATAATGTAGTGTATTAAAGCGCTTAGGGAACATAGTCACTATTTCTGGCCAAAATAGTCCTACCGATCCCTTTAGCCTACTTTACAACCCGTAAAGACCTATTTGATCCTAACCTTAGCATTCTAATATTAGTGGAGCATTACACTATGGGAAAGCATATGGTCATCAGTTGTAATCTAAGAATTCTTTGTGAGAGTGAGAGCAAGAAAGTTCTTATACCCATATTTCTGAAAAATGCAAAACTATGAGTGATTATGGTTAACATTTTGTGTGAGCGCACATGGTTGATGATTGTTGGGTAGTTTTATATGATTTTTTTTGGCTTAACTTGTGTATACGAATTAACCAACTTAATGAGTCTATGTTGGAGGGTGAGTTGTTTCTAGTAATGATCAAGAAATCTACTCTTTGTTAATAATTACAGTGTATGTCTTGTTGAAAATTTTGTGTTGCTCTTGTGAAGTTTAGTTAGGTATTCACATGGATGTACTATTTTGTTCGAGGACAAACAAAGCTTTAAGTGTGGGGTGGTGATGTTGGGCGTATTTATACGTCTAAGCACCATAACTTACCCATGTTTTAGCTAAGTTTTGAGGATAAAATACATAATTCTTGCACTTTTAGTCTATTTTTAGTTAAGTGAGATGACCTATGTGATTAGCATGCTTTTCAGGTACTAGTGAGGAAGATTACAACACTTTGGAGACCTGTGGACAGTAAAGGAAACTTCACATAAAAAGGGAAGCAGCTTTTGGGCTGAATGTGATGTATGGGAACTTTTTCCCGGGCAAACTCAATATTTTTAAATAGTTAAGGATGCAGTAGCAATTTATTAGAGAACGATGTTATTAAAAGCCTTATGGCTGAATTTTTAGGGATTATTCACATTCTGTATTATTTTGAAAACAAGAGAAAGCGGCTTAGCTTGAGGACGGAGAGAGAGAAACGCTTTTCTCTCTTATTTTTGCTATTCATCTTTACCACCAAGATCGTTCTAAGTTTTGGTTTGATGAATATTTCTATTGTGATTTCCGTTTTATTCATGAGTAGCTAAGTTTATTTGTTAGGGTTATGGAAACCTTGTAGTATACTCTCTATTGCTATGGGTTTTTGAATTTATGATGTGTTAATCTACTTATATCATTACTCTCTTCATTTTGATTGAATTCTCGTGGTTGGAAACATAGGGAGTGCGCCATAATAGCAATAATTTGTTCGATAGAAAAGTTACTGTTTGGAAGAGAGAGTGTGACAAGAAAATAGGGTTTCCAACCTCTATTTTACACGTTAATGCCTTAGCGGGATTAACTTTTTGGAGAGTTCGTACAATTGGTTGTACACTTTGGATTCAAGAGAACTAAGGTGAATAAATCCTTGATGGTTGAGAAATACTTGAATTTAGAATTAGAATACATCTCTCTATAAGTGCATGCATGTATAAAATCCTTATTACTCATAGTTAATAGAGAAGTAGAAGATACAAGGTGGACATAACCCTAATTTGTCATTATCTGTGATCTAATATTATTACACATATCATCTCATCATTGCACTGATAGTATTATTCTGCACCTAAACTGAAACCCCCCTTAACTTTGACCCTTCGATCAACAGTCTAATAATAATCGCAATACTTAGTGATCATAGTATTCCATGTGGGATTCGACACCTAACCCAGTTGGGTTCTATATTTGACAGCGACCGTTTGCACTTTCTAACGAGAGTTGTAATTCGGGCGTATCACTCCACCCCCAACTAAAAATCCTTGTACTATCTGCAGTGCTAAAAATGTAAAGTATGGATGAAAGATCATACTTTGATGCTCAAGGAATTGTCTCAACAACATCAGTATGTGGTCCTTCAGACCGAGTCCCACTCTTGTTAGAATTCATTCCATCAAGCAGTAATAAATCAGTAACAGTAGTAGGGGGCACAACTCTATCCACCTCAACATATATAATTGGTAGTCTCAAACCACCTGCTTTAGCAATTATTTCAAGGACTCGTGTCTCCCGATCCTTCTCATCCTGAATACTATTTTGCTTAGCCTTCTTGTCAACCTCTTTCTCCCTATACCTTTTCCTCTTCTTCTCTTTCGGGTTTCCTATATTGTATCTGAAATAGCCCAAATGTTAGGAACACGAACTACAAGCATACCAGTCTCAATCAAGGGCTTTGGGATCACTAATCTATCATACAGCTCTGGTACCATCTTTTTAATTTCAGCAACTTCGGCTCTGATCTCAGTAATATGAGCCATCTGTCCACTACCCAACTGTCAAGAAATCCTTGACTCAAAAGCATCAAGTTGTCCTTGGAACTACCTGTCCTGGCTTGCCATATATGCATCAACTCAGAGCTTTACGCTACCTTCCATGTTGTGGACCTTAGCTTCTAGAATACTTAGTCTTAGTATAGCCTTGGTCCATATAGCCGGCAAAATCATAATAAAAATAGAAGGCATACCTCATGGCCTGGGTGGTACAGACTATTCCAGAGAAGGAGCAATAGAAGTACCCACTATGTCTGTCTGTGTAGTCTCTGTCTATCCATCAATCTCCATAGCCTCAGTAGTCTCAGCCTACCCGCTCTGTCTGATTATATCAGATAGCATATTCGTCGCTCTCTAAGCCTATTTGGCCATTGGTTTTACTGCATCTTGGATCAACCCAAGGTTGGTAGTGTTGGTAGCATCGATCATATCATCTAACCCTGGGATCTCCTGTACCCCTGCAGCCAGGCAAAGCTACAAAATCATGCACGAGTACACCATCAATGACTTCTTACCCGACCAACTTGGTGTCTCAACTCCTGAGCTATAAATTCTTCCACATTAAACTCATATCTAGCTATAAATCTGGTTATCAATGCAGGCTAAACCAGGCTCAGCACATTATCTATTATGGTGGGACAAAGTATGTGTCGGGCTAATGTCCACCACGCTTTTTCCTCGAATGTAAGGGTATTCTTTTCAATTTTCTAGCATACCACATTGAGGCATCCTACAATCCACACTATATTCCCACTATTAGCAGCTATTAATTCTATAATATATCTAAAGAATCCCATCTTTTCCTTCGAACCCAGCTATTTTCAAGTAATCATTCTCATTTCTTCTAGACAATAGTCCATCTCACTAGTGTTGATCGGAGGATGATACTCTGGTCCATATAAAAATCTACCAATAGTGCGGGAAGAAATGTCTACCAACACTCCTTGAATAGTTAGTACTAGGACAGGATCACCACCTTTACACAATTTACCCTACGGATACTGTCTCTTTAATTTACCCTTGTACACAGCATAAAATTCTATACTAGCATATCACTGTACTTTTTGAGGACTCTCATCATCCACTCAAAACCATATTGTTTGAAACACTATTTGAAATTGGGTAACGTTATCATCCTAGTTTCATCAATATCCTCTCCAGATACAAAACCCATTTGATCTTCCCTTATGGAGTCTGCTCAAGCCATTATTATATATTTCCTGGAATCAGGGCATCCCATTATTAAATGATGGCCACTAGAGAAATGGTGATGGCTAATGGGTGTTGTATGGAAATTAAAGGCACGTAAACTTCTTCCGTAACAACCCACTCCGAGCTTTCTTCTTCAGAACTAGATTTAGTATCTGAAGATGGAGGTGTATATAGAGGGGAAATAGTCGGGTTCTTTCTTCTTGAACTACATGGAGGTGTTTCCTTTGGTAATTCTATCTTTTTTCCCTTAGCACTGTTTTGTAACTTTGAGTGAACCTTGCCCTTCTGTGTGACGTCGTATAATTCATCACTATTGGTGGGAGACTCAGTGGCCTCAAAACATAATGATTGTGCTCTCTTATTTCCCCTTTTTGCCACTTTTTTAGACCAAGATGCATTTTTCGGAGGCATTGTACCTGTAAGTAAACCTTTATTTGTAAGTAACTAAAAAATTGAAAGAAAAGAAGAGACAAAAATTGAGTGTGCATCAACTATTAGGGTACGAGTAGAGGATACCAGTCGTTTGGAATGGGTATGACTTATATGACCGAGTCGTATGGTACTTAGTGTACACATGGGTGTTCACTGGCTCACTTGCAAGTTCTCCTAACGAGTCATAAATTAAGGTGTGACTCATAACTAACACCTTTAAGCAAGTCAAAAACAAAAGTCTAAAATATAACATCTACCCAGTTCAGTAAAACTTAAGTCTACGAGTCATATTGTTTGGGTATGACTCATTTAGGCCAGTCGTAACCATACCATAACTTTAACTTAGTTAAACTTTTATATTTTTAGTGTTTATGAGTCATGTTATGACTCGTTACTTGTGGGTATGAGTCATAAGATGTTTCGTATCCACTGCAACATAAAGGTTCAACCTTAGAGTTGACTCCAAACGAAATTTCCCAAAATACCCATTTACTTTATGCAGTAATATTACCTAATTCTAGTCCCAACAACACATAATATCAAAACCCAAAACCACGTTCACCCCTAATTCTCATTTTTAACCTAAATCTGTGAACTAGGGTTCCCGAAATTCAACAAATGTGTAAATTTAACTCAAAGTAAGTTTACCATAGCACATATGAGCAATATCAACTTGAAATAAAAAGTATTCATGTTCAATGACTTAGTCGAGTATTAGAAAATGTAGGGTTCTTGAGTCCGTGATTTCCTACCCTAGATTTGTGTCCAATGTATGCAATGTGAAGAATTTGTGCACGTTACAGTGTAATTCAAGGCGAATTCATTCCTTAGAAGCTCAAAATTTGATAAAAATTGAATGTATTATGGGTTTAGAGTTGATTCAGGTATCAGGTACCTATTATTGAGTGCCTTTATTGTCTTTTAAATCAATTGCCGATTGGGTTGAGCTGCGATCCCGACCTAGTAAGCTTGGGTATGATTCATGTATACAATACTTACGTAGGCTTACGTGTCGTTTCTTCAACTCGTATAGACCTAGAACCTTACTCAGGATCTGGAGTGGATATTACTCAATGTGATGAGTCATACCCTCAGGGTACTCTATTTTTGAGAATCGTATCCATTCTATTAACTTTTACCTAATTTTGAATTTTCTTCCAGGTCCTTATGATTTATATTCATGAGTTGTACCATCAAGACATGACTCGTAAAGAGTTTGTATGACCAAATGTCTTGAAATTTTCTAGATGTTTTCTACAATCTTTAGTCTTGTACACTGAACAAACATATTACCTTATAAATAGGTACAAAAACATAGGTTGCCTTCCACGTTGTTCTTGATTTAACATCACGACACGATGTGGCTAAGTTGGGTACTCATATTTCACAAACTACACTCACGGGTTACCTTTAATGAAATGCTTGATTTAACATTGTGGCATGACGTAATGACCTTGGTTACTCAAACTTCACCAAGGTCCATTTCAAAAATCAATTTTATTTCTTTAATGTTACACATATGGAGCTTGGCTCTTTGACCATTCACCTTGAATAGGCCTTTACCATCCCTCTTAAATTCCAAATCTCCATATGGAAATACCCTTATCATAGTAAAGGGGCCATACCATCTAGACTTCAACTTACCTAGATACAAGCGAAGCCATGAATTATAGAGCAATACCTGATCAACTTTTTTGAAGATACTTTTCTCAATATTTCGATCATGATACAACTTCATATTCTCTTTGTAAAGTGCATAAGTTTCATATGCCCGGAGTCTGAATTCATCCAACTCATTCATACTATTCATCCTTGACTTGGCTGTATCTTGCCACTTAAAATTCAGCTTCATTAAAGCCCAAAGTGCTTTATGTTAAAGCTCAATAGGAAAGTGACATGCCTTGCAATACATTAGCCAATAAGGTGAAGCACTAGTTAGTGTCTTGAATGTTGTTCGGTAAGACTATAATACATCATCTAATTTTCATGACCAATCAGTCCTATTGGCATTTACTATCTTTGCCAAGATGGACATAATTCTGTATTGGGCACCTCAATTTTTCCACTAGTCTGTGGATGATAATGTGTTTCCACTTTGTGTTTCACTCCATACATCTCAAGCATACTATTGAATAGACGATAACAAAAATATGACCTTTCATAACTAATGATAGTATGTGGCATCCCAAATCGAGAAAAGATGTGCCTTTTCAAGAATCCAGTGACATTATATGCTTCATTGTTTGGAAGAACAATTAATTCTATCTATTTGGAAAGATAATCCACACCCACAGGGATATGCTTCATGCCAAACAAACTCTCAAAATACCCATGAATTGTATACCCCATACATCAAACAATTTCAATTCTAAGATATAAGTTATAGAAAGTTCATGGCATCTAGAGATGTTATCTGGTCGTTGACATTGATCACAAGTAAAAGCTAAGTCATGTGCATCTTTGTAGATTGTTGGCCAATAATACCCACTTTGCAAGATTTGTCCAATTGGTGAAGAATGACAAGCCTCATGTATACTAATCATCTCAACCTCAAGTATACATCTTTGAATAATCCCATTCATACAAATTCTAAATAAATAAGGGTATTCTTAAAAAAAGTTTATTTGTCTAATGATAAAATTATTTCTCTGCAGAAAGAAAAGATCTTTTGGGATTGGATCGCATGCAAGATAATTTTCATAGTCTGTAAACCATGAAATTATATCTTGGGAAGCTGCTAATATCTGCTCATCTAAAAACTGTCATCAATATTAAGCCCATTTTCAACATTCTACATAGCTTCCTCCTCAAGTATAGACAAGTGATCCATAACTAGATTCTTAGTGCCTTTTTAGTCCTTGACCTCAAAATCAAAATCTTGCAGCAGTAACACCTACCTAATCAGTCTAGGCTTTGCATCCTTTTTACTTTTAAGTACCACAATTGTAATACCTCGAGAATCCCAACCGATAGTATAAAAATCCTTTAAGATCATGAGAAATAAATTATAGTGATTTGTTATTTTTATGATCAATTTTCATGTATATTAAGTCCTCAAATATTTCCTAGCCATTAGACGAATCAAAACATCCCTTACCGATTAAATTCTTGAGAAGGACATTGCCATAGTCAACTTCAAACGAGTATATCTCCCATTATAAAAATAATTTTCGAGCTCATCACCTAAAAATAGATATATAATTGAGTTAACTTTCCAAAGATACCAATTTTTCCAAAATATGGCATCGGAGTAAAAACTTATGGCCATTTTACTGAGAGTTATCCGAGCTATCCAAGAGCGACGGGCAAGCTGATGGACCGTCAAGTCAGCGATGGACCATCGCTTTTCCCGATATAACTGAAGTAGTAAGGCTGTTTTATGGCCCAAAAATAATGGTTGGATTGATGGTTGGTCACCAAAGTGATGGTCCATCACTCAGACCATCAGTTTTATCCGAAACAGCACTGAAACACCATTTTAAAGGGATTTTTGGGTCTTTTTCCATCCTATTTAATACCCAATCATGTAAAATCAAAGCACATAACTCCTCATTCACACATAATATCAAAATTAGGGTTTATTTCAAGATCAAAACCCAACAACAAGATTCAAACTCTTCTCCAAGAAAGCTCAAGAATCAAAAAGTCACCATTCAAGAACCTTCAAGAAAAGTTAACCTCCTTTAAGATTCAAGCTTTTGAAGTATGCATAGTGTTCATTCATGGGATCCTTCTATCCATGAAGCCCAAGAATCTCTTTTCTAAGTTTTAAGTTTCTGGATTTTTTTATGAATTTCATATTCGGTTTGTTTTGTTTATGTTAAGAATGATCAATTGAATTCAAATCCATGTCCGGTGATCAATGTTATGTGGAATTGATTTGTAGAGATGTATATTCATGTGAACCTATGATTAAACCCTAGGATGACGAAATTAGAGTTGAATTATGATGTTTAATTATTGTATAAAGATGTTTATATGTACCATGCCTATCATGTGTTTGATTAAATGTTTATATGAAGGAAAAGTGCCCAACTAGTATTATGTCATGAAATCCCCAATTATGTGCAAGTTTATGAATATCATATATTTGATGAAGTGCTTCAGTATATGAATTATGGATTATGATGTTAGTCATGTGTTCAAGTAAGTCATGCTATATCAATTTCTTTCCATCGAGTCCTGGGGGTACTTTGACCCGAAATATTAGTTGTGTGCCTAAAGCTATGTCATGCTTTCACGATACTCTTAGCCAAGCCATGATCCATAGTACTCTGTCAGTCATGTGACTCAGGAAAACCCAAAAATCTCAATAATCTCAGTGATCTCAGTACTAAGTAATCTCAGTAACCTAAATATTCTAAGTCAATCTCAGTAACTATAGTACTCTTAATCAGTACTTAGAACTCAATACATTTCGTCAGTCAATGAAACTCAGTAAATTCAGTTTAGCTACAATACCACTAGAATTTGTTCTGTTCAGTTAATCAGTTCAGAGTCTTTCAGATGGGAGTAGGATTAAGCACCGAGCAAGCCTAGAGATGGGGACTCACCCGCTAGATAGGACAGAGATCCCTAGAAGCAATCCCTAAATTCCAAAACTACGTATCCAGGATAGGTAAATGATGTCACCCATTAGATAGGACTAACATACTCAGGGATCACCCGTTAGCACATTTAAATGTATAGGCCTAATCCTAGGGGTCACTCACTAGATTAGTACTGACTCCACCGCAGTTGTCTTTACCCGTGGCGTGGTACTGACACCCTTCCAACTGGGGTTATAGGTTGGACCCTAGTTAGCATAGTATGGGGTATATCAGTAAGATGACTACATCCTAAAGTTTCAAATATAGAATCAGGACTGTCAGATACAGTCAATTCAGCTCAGTAGTATTGATTTAGGACTGTCAAGTATAGTCAATCCTTATCATTATAAATAGACTTCATGATCACCCACTAGATAGGGCTGATCTTAACTATGGTCAGACAGTATTAGTATCATCAGATTTAGAAATCACCCGCTAGAAAGGACTGATCTCAGATTTAGTTACTCAAATATAGTATGAAACTCATCTAGTTCCATCAAATTTAGGATTGTCAGACACAGTTACTCATGTTATTAGATATGTCAGTTATTAGAACTCATGTTATCAGTATTCACTTTCAGGACTGTCAAATACAGTCAACCAGACCAGTTCTTCATAATTAGAACTGTTAGACACAGTTATTCATGTATCAATAACATAGTATCAGTCCCTGTGTATTCAGTAATATTGTATTAGTTTTTCTCAATCATTAGTGACTCAGATGTCAATATCAATAAACTCAGTAGTCAGAACTCAGTATTCAGTCCTATTATGATCTCAATTATAGTTACGTAGTCATGCATGTATTCTCATGTTCATGTTAGTCAGTCAGTTAGCATTATTCATGCATATGAACCATTTACATTCAGCCTACCTTACTTGTATACTAGTATATTTAAAGTACTGACGCATTTGCGCTATGGTGTCTTATATAATAGGTTTAGAAGCACAAACTCCAGAGCATCAGTTGCATCTAGGTTCAACAATCAGAGTTAGCTCTGAGTCCTCATCCTTTGAGGACATGATGGTTATATTACTATTTCAATTTTTAGTTTATTTCAGAAGTCAGAGTTAGTTAGGGACATATCCCATCAACTTCTTTTTCAGACAGTTTAGAGGCTTTCATACTATAGCATGTCAAATAGTTATTTCAGTTATTTTGGTATTGATATACCATATTTTCAGTTATGTACTAGTACTGAACCTTATGGCCTATCAACTCATATTTCCACATTATAGAGTCTTCTATGCAGTATACAGGTACAAATATCAGTCATGGGTTAGCTTGTGGTCCTTCAGGGTCTTGAGCACCATGTAATATTCTGGGTACCATATTCAGGGCATTACAAACTTACTATCAGAGCCTAAGGTTCAATAGCATCCTAGGAAGTCTAAAAATCCGCATCTAGTAGAGCCTTGTACATGCATGTGTTGTGCACCACACTTATGTGTAGGAGGCTATAAGATGTTTTAGGAAAGTATCCCTTCTTTCAGTATTCATGTTGTGCCAGTAGCATAGGCTCAAAGTGAAACTCTCAGTCTAATCTGTTTCTCCCTTTCTTTTATAGAACATGTCTCCTAAAAGAAGAAATGAAAATCAACCATCCCCTCAAACCAAAGAACCTTTGGGGGATCATGTTTCTCATGCAGAGTTCTGGATTACATTCACTACTCCTTTTTAGTTGGTCACCACCCAAAATAAATGGCCAGCAGTTCTTTCGGCCAACCCAGTGGCCAACGCAGCTGCATCTAAGATTCAGGACTTCATCTGAATGAACCCTCTATCTTTTCTTGGGTCTATGTCAGATGAGGACCCTCAGGAATTCCTAGATTAGGTTTGGAAGGTGACATATATCATGAAGGTGACTACTTTTAAGAGTGCTGAACTAGCTGTATCTCAGCTGCAGGATATGGCTCATACTTGGTTCAAGTAGTGGAAGTTAGAAAAGGCAGATGAGGCAAGGCCTATAGAATGGGATAAATTTTTCACTACATTCTTAGAGAGGTTCTTTCCCCTAGAGCTTAGAGAAGCTAAGGTGCTAGATTTCATCAACCTTAGGCAAGGCAATATGACAGTGAAAGAGTATTCTCCTAAGTTTACTCAATTAGCCCGATATGCCCCTCATGTAGTTGCAGACAGTAGGGCCAAGATGAGTAAGTTTGTGTCAGGGGTGAATGATTGCGTGGTTAATGAGTGTAGATCCGCCATGCTGAATAGTGATATGACTTTAGCCAAACTTATGACCCATGCTCAATAGATAGAAGAGCAAAAGATTAAGATAAAGGAAAAGTAGAAAAAAAGGGCGAGGACAGGTAGTTTCAGCTTTGCTCAACCTAATTCAGAGGGTGGTAGCCATTTTCAGTATAGTCATAAGCTTTTAGTCCCAGCTCTATCTTCATCTAGTGTACCAGTACCCAAGTTCAGGAATGACCATCATGATGGGTCGCCATGATCCAAGGCCTAGGGTAGTGAGAAAAGGAGTCTTACCTATCCTCTTTACAAAGAGTGTGGTTGGAATCACCTAGGTATGTGTAGAGAAGGAAGCTAGGTATGTTATGGATGTGGTAAACTAGGCCACCAGGCTACGAGAATGTAGAGTAAGGGCTCAGAAGGGAAAAGATTTGCACCAGTAGGGCGTCCACTTCCAGTACCACTAGTGGTCAGCGTCAGAACTAGTTTTATGCTATTCAGACTCGCCATGATCAAGGAAATTCCCCCATCATAGAATTGAGTACGTTATAGGCCCTTCATACTCATGATGTGCATTGTTAGATCTTTTTCTCTTAATTTGGATTAAGATTTTCAACATGAATTATTCAGTCATGAATCAATCCGTTGATGCCTTATGCATCGCCCCAGTATCTCAGTAAGGTGAGCGTTCTTAGAGGGACATAGTGTCCCAAAGGGGAGATACCCCATTATTCCTCAACACTCTCATGTCTTAAATTCATTTTCTCTTCACATAAAGAATCCAGTTAGAGTATAGTGTACTCATAAGTTAGCCCTCATGTTAAGATCTCCGTCGTGAGCCATGTATTTAGGGGCTCAGTTTAGTTCATGAAATTCAGTTTATATGTCATGTTTCAGCCTCAGTCATGTTCTCAGGTTCCCGTTCATGAATACTTATAGAATAATCATAGGGTCATCAGTACTTTTCAGTAACGTAGCATTTTTCTTAAACTTGCGCAGTTCCCTCTTCAAATTACCATTACAAACTTGGTATTCAGATCATGCTAAGATCCCTATGACAAACTTGGTACTAAGTACTCTTACATATTCAATCATGCATTCATATATCAGTTCAGTCATGTAATTATGCATCATACATGTATTTTTACAATGAGAAATTCAGTTCATCAGGACATTTAGTCATGTATTCATGAGTTAATTATCTAAGCATCAGATATTCATGAATTTAATTTATCAGTCGTGCATCAGACATGCATGTTTAGTATGTTATATTTATTTATCAGTCATGTCAGCCATGAGATCATGTTCTAGTTATTAATGTTCAGTATGTACGTATGTTTATGTTCTTCGCCTTTCTCACTCAGTCTCATTCGAGGACGAATGTTCTCAAGGGAGAGATATTGAAATACCCTGAGAATCTCAACCGATAGTAGAACCATGCTTCAACCTCATGAGAAATAAATTAGAGTGATTTGGTAGTTTTATGATCAAATCAGATGTATATTAATTCCTCAACTACGTCCTAGCTATTAGACGAATCAAAACATCCCTTACAGATTGAATTCTTGAAAAGGACATTGCCATAGTAAAATTCAAACGAGCATATCTCCAATTCTACAAATAAATTTTGAGCTCTTGACCCACCAAAATATATATAATTGAATTATCTTTCAAACTATATCAATTTCACCAAAATTAAGAATTGGAGTAAAAAGTTATGGCCATTTTACTGATAGCTGTCTGAGCTATCAAAGAGCGACAGGCAAGCTGACGGGCCGTCAAGTCAGTGATGGACCGTCGCTTTGGCCATCATAACTGAAGAAGTAAGGCCATTTTATTGCCCAAATATGATGGTTGGAGTGATGTTTAGTCACCAGTGTGACGGTCCATCACTCTGACCATCAGTTTTGTCCGAAACAACACTGAAACGCCTCTTAAAGGGGATTTTGGGTCTTTTTCCACCCTATTTAACACCCAATCATGTCAAATCAAAGCACATAATTCCTCATTTATCCATAACATCAAAATTAGGGTTTCTTTCAAGATCAAAACCCAAGAACAATATTCAAACCCTTCTCTAAGAAAACTCAAGAATCAAAGCGTCACCATTCAAGTACCTTTAAGAAAAGTTAACCTCCTCTAAGATTCAAGCTTTTGGAGTATACATAGTATTCATTCATGGACTCCTTTCATCCATGAAGCCCAAGAATCAGTTTTTTTAAGTTTAAGTTTATGGATTTCTTTATGAATTTCATATTGGGTTTCTTTTGTTTATGTTAAGAATGATCAATTGAATTCAAATACATATTGGGTGATCAATGTTATGTGGAATTGATTTTTATAGATGTATATTAATGTGAACCTATGATTAAACCCTAGGATGATGAAATTAGAGTTGAATTATGATGTTTAATTATTGTATAAAGATATTTATATGTACCATGCCTATCATGTGTTTGATTAAATGTCTATATGAAGGAAAAGTGACCAACTAGTATTATATCATGAACTCCCCAACTATATACAAGATTATGCATATCATATATTTGATGAAGTTCTTCAGTATATGAATTGTGGATTATGATGTTAGTCATGTGTTAAAGTAAGTCATGCTATATCAGTTTCTTTCCATCGAGTCCTGGGGGTACTTGTACCCAAAATATTAGTTGTGGGCCTAGTGCCATGTCATGTTTTCACGATAATCTCAGTGAAGCCATGATCCATAGAACTCAGTCAGACAAGTGACTCATGAAAACCCAGAAATCTCAGTAATCTCAGTAGTTCAGTAATCTCAGTGATCTCAATACTCAGTGATCTCAGTACTCAGTAATCTCAGTAATCTCAATATTCAGTCAATCTCAGTAACTATAGTACTCTCAGTCAGTCCTCAGAACTCAGTATATTCTATCAGTCAACGAGACTCAGTAAATTTAGTTTAGCTCCACTAGACAATACCACTAGTATCAGTTCTGTTAAGTTAATCAGTTCAACTCAGTTAATTAGTTCAGAGTCTTTCAGTCCCTTAGTATTCAATAATATAGTATTAGTTTTTCTCACTCATTAGTGACTCAGATGTCAATATTAGTAAACTCAATATATAGAACTCAGTATTCAGTCCTATCATGATCTCAGTTACAGTTACGTAGTTATGCATGTATTCTCACATTCATGTTAGTCAGTCAGTTAGCATTATTCATGCATATGAACCATTTGCATTCAGCCTGCAGACCAGTATATTCAAAGTGCTGACGCATTTCTACTATGGTGTCTTACCCCATAGGTTTAAAAACACGAGCTCTAGCATCTAGGTTCAGCAGTCAGAGTTAGCTGTGAGTCCTCATCCTTTGAAGACACGGTGATTATCTTACTTTTAATTTTTAGTTTATTTCAGTAGTTGGAGTTAGTTGGGGACATGTCCCATCAACTCCTTTTTTCATATAGTTCAGAGATTTTTGGACTATAGCATATCAGATAGTTATTTCAGTTATTTTGGTATTGATATGCCATATTTTCAGTTATGTACTAGCATTGAACCTTATGGCCTTTCAGTTCATGTTTCCGCATTATACTGTCTTTTATGTAGTATATTGGTATAGATATCAGTCATGGGTTAGTTTATGGTCCGTCGAGGTCATCAGCATCATATAATATTTTGGGTACCAGATTTGGGGCGTTTCAACAATGCTGCATTATGAGTGTGTACAATCACCTTTGTCCAAATCATATAAGACCTAAAATTCTTAAAGCCAAAAACCATTTCCAACTACTCTTGTTCCATCACGGTGTAGCTCTTTTAAGAAAGATTTAGTAACTTGCTGGCATAGTAGATGTGATGAAAGATTTTTCTGTCCATTGACCTAGTACAACCCCTTAGGACAAACCACTTGTGTCACACATAATTTTAAATGGCAAGGACCAATCCTGAGATACAATGATAGGAGCCGTCATTAACTTCTCTTTCAGACACTCGAAAGCATTCAAGCTTGCTTCAGTAAACTCAAATTTCACCTCTTTTTTAAGAAGCCTACAAAAAGGATTGGCAATCTTAGAGAAACCCTTGATGAACCGCCAGTAAAATCTAGCATGACCCAAAAAGATACGAACACCCTTTATAGAAATTGGTGGAGCTAATTTGTCAATAACTTCATTTTTCGTTATATCTACCTCAATACCCCTTTTTGAATTTTTGTATCCAAGAACTACACCTTATTTGACCATGAAATGGAACTTTTCCTAATTAAGTACCAATTTGTATTATTCACACCTTCTAAGTGAAGTTTCCAATTGAACTAAGCAGTCATTAAAAGAATCATCAACAATTGAAAAGTCACCCATAAATATTTTGATGGTGTCTTCTACCATGTAAGAGAATATTGAAATCATACAACTCTGAAATAAAGCTGGAGCTTTACATACCCCGAATGGCATGCGTCTGAATGCAAAGGTCCCATAAGGGCAAGTGAAGGTAGTCTGCTCTTAGCCTTCTGATGCAATAGTAATTTGGTTATAACCTTAATAACCATCAATAAAATAGTGCCATCATCTACCCTATAACCTATCTAATGTCTTGTTCATGAAGGGCATGGGAAAATGGTCCTTCTGAGTCCATGCATTCAATATTCTGTAATCTATGCATATTCTCCATCCTATGATTGGCCTCATCGGCAGTAGCTCATTCTTCTCATTTGGCACAATAGTAACACCACCCTTCTTCAAAACACATTGTACCGTGCTGACCCACTTAGTATCAGCAATAGGATACACTACACCAACATCCAACCTCTTGATTATCACCACTTCCTGCATAAGAGGATTGAGGTAATGCTGATGCTCTATACTTTTAATACTATCCGGGTCAAGTTGAATTTTATGAGTACAAATACGAGGTAGTATCCCAACAAAATCTTTAATGGACCAACCTATGGCCCTCTTAAATCCCTATAGTTCTAATAATAATGCTTCTACTTCTGTTTCATCCAAGTTAGCTAAAATAATTACCATTAAAGTGTTGCTGCCTCCTAAAATTACATATCACAGATGAGAAGGGAGAGCCTTCAACTCTAAGATGGGTGTCTCCTTAATAGATAGGCGAGTAGGTGCAGTGGTTTAATTCTTCAGATCTAAATCAAGCTTCTTTGGTGCATAAGTGTAAAAACCACTACCATAGAGTGCACATACCATCTTATTATAGATGTTGATACCATCACTATCAAAGTTCATGATCATTGCTGCTAGTTCATTAAAAACCAACTGTTCTTTAACAGGAAAAAACAACATTAGAACTATCACCCCAAAGAGCAACACAATCAACAGAATCAACATCATAATACACATTAATCAGGGATATAACACTCAACTCATCATGCTACTTTATGGCTTTTCATACATTAAATATTGTCTATTCATTATTGAGTCTCACTATCAGATTTCCCAGCTCTAAGTCAATCAATGTCCTTCTTGTAGCCAAGAAAGGCCTTCCCAAGAAAATTGGGACATGAGAATCCACTTCACAGTCTAATATCACAAAATCAGTGGGTAAGAAGAAAGAAGCCACCTTAACTAATTATCATATAACATACAAACTAGTTTTTTCACCATCTTGTATGCCATCACTAGTCTCGTAGTAGTTAGATAGGATCCCCCAACCCCAACTGCTTAGATACAACTAATGGCATGAGGTTGATACTATCCTTCAAATCATATAGAGCATGGGCAAAATCAAAATTCCAATGGTGCGAGGTATAGTTAAAGCACCTGAATCCTCTTTCTTCTCTACCAAATATCTAGCTTCTACAGTGATACAATAATAAATAATGTTAGCTGGCTTATAACTCACTGACCTATTCTTGGGGATTAAATTTTTCATAAATTTTGTATATCCTAGCAGCTGCTCCAATGCCTCTACAAGTGGGATGTTGACTGATAGTTCCTTTAATATAGAAATTTTATTTGATACTTACCCTTTACTTTTTTTCAGCCTTTGAGGAAAAGGAAGGCAAGGTCTTGGAATGGGATTCAAAATATGCTCCTCGGTTTTACCTATTCCTGTATCTTGCTTGCTACTACTATCCACATCAACATCATCATCATCATTCTTTTGCTCATCAATAGTAGGTATAAGTGGGTCTATTATGGTTTTACCACTCTGTGTGGTAATGGCATGCCAGTAACCATCATCATTCTTTGGATTTGCAATCGTGTTACTAGGAAGAGTAACGGTTGCCTTTGATTTAATGTTGCTAACATCTAACCATACTGTTGTTCTGGTTGTCTAATTGCGGTAGCGTATGAGTCAAATTTTTGATTCAGCCCTTACAAGTCTTCCTTATTTTTGTTAAGACAACTCTCTTAACTTTCTTGTCCTTTGACCAGTTTCAACAACATAGCCTCCATTCTAGATTCTTAATAACGACTGCCAGGTGGAACATATTTGTCACTCTTCTCTTGGTAGTCATATTTTATTGCAATCACCATCTCTCTCTACTTCTATCCATGTATATATTATTATAATAGTTCTAACCTTGATTTTCTTGCCCTTGGGCTCAGAAATCCGCCAACCTACAATCAAAATACTTCGCTGCCTCTTCAGATTCAATCTTAAAAGTTCTAAAAGACCCCTATGCCACATCTTCATTCACTTTCGTAGTACTCATTAATGAGAACTATTTTGTAAGCAGGCCAATAGACATGACCCAAACGAGGGCCTTGTCTTAATGGGCATCCTAAGTCTAACTAGAACAGAAGACCAACACTGTTACCTAACCCAACTAACCTATGCATATCTTGAATTGGATAAATTCCGAACATTTAACAAGATAGCATTACTATAAAATCTAAGAATATGGGATAGGTCTATGACCATGGCCACCCAAACGAGCCCTACCATACGATACTAACCAATAACTAATGTGTAATGCCCAAAATCTTATACCTAGAACGCTACACAGTGCTCATGACCCGAAGGACCACAAGCTAACCCATGAATGATATCTATACCTGTATACTGCATAATATACTAAAAAATGCAGAAACATGAATTGAAAAGGAAATAAGGTTCCATACTGAACATGATCTGAATAATATAACATTTATGTGGTATAATATAACACCCAAAAAAAAACTAAACAAACTGAAGTCTGAAATATTATAGTATAGAAAGCCTCTGAGTAAGGAGTTGATGGGATATGTCCCCAACTAACTCCAACTAATAAAACCTAATTAATGAGATAATAGGGAAATAATCATGTCCTTAAAATATGAGGACTTACTTCTAACTCTGTCTGGGGATATCATGAATCTACTGTTGCTCTGGAACTCGTGTCTCTAAACCTATGGTATAAGACACCATAGTGTAAATGTGTTAGTACTTTGAATTTACTGGTATATATGAAAGGTAGGATGTGTGCATGGGGTTCATATGCATGAACAATAATAATAACTGACTAACTTTCATGAGCGTGAGAATACATGCATGAGACATAACACCTGACACTAATACTGTGATAACATGATTACTGAATCTGAATATAATTAATAACATGAGTGATTATATCTAACAGTCCTAAATCTGATAGAACAATCTGAGTTGTGTACTGTATCTGACAGTCCTAAAATTTGAAATTCTATCTAAGTTCTATTACTGAGACTGATTGACTATATTTGACAATCCTAATTCTATAACATAAAACTGTGGGAAGTAGTTACCAAACCGATATGCCCCTGATATGCCATTATGGATGAGTTGGAGTCTAATCTATAACCCTAATTAGAAGGTTGTCAATACCGCACCATCGGTAAGGACAAGATATGGGCTAACCTCATCTTTTAATGTCCCATATACGAGAATGGTGGGGCCCTTATTTGACAGTGCTTATCCACCTCATCAACCCTCATCGGATAGTGTTAATGTCTCAACCTATGCTGGCTAGATAGTTCGGGAATGCAAGGATGACTTCTAATAATCACACCCTCATCTGATAGTGTGTGTTCCCATCCTTAGGTTCACTAAGTACTAATTCCTACTCCCATTTGAATAGACTCTGAACATGATTTACTGAACTGAACATGGGCTAAATTACTGAATTTCATTGACTGACGAAATTCTACTGATATCTGACAACTGATTGAGTTCATGAGATCATAGAGATTTTCTGAGTCATAATACTGTCTGAAGTCTAAGGATTCATAGCTTGAATTAGAGTAATGTGAAAACATGACATGGCTCTAGGCACACAACTTATATTTTGGGTACGAGTACCCCCAAGACTTGAGGGAAGGGAACTGACCAAGCATAACTTACTTGAACATATAACTAACATCATAATCTATAATACATTTATAAAAACATTTCATCAAAACATGTGATAGGCATAACTTGTACATACGTGGGGATTTCATGGTATCATGCTAGTTAGGCACTTTTCTTTCATCTAAGCATTTAATCAAACATATTGTAGGCATGGTGCATGTAAACATCATCGTACAATAATTAAACATCATGGTTTAATTCTAATTTCATCAGTTAAGGGTTTAGCCATAGGTTTTCATGAATCTATATTTATAATAATTTAACCCATATAGAATTTATCACCCAACATGAAGTAGAATTCAATTTCTCATTATCCACATGACCAAGAGCAGCCCAATCATGAAATTCATAAGAAAATCCACATACTTGATTTAGAAAAGGGAATCTTGGGCTTCATGGACGAAAAGAGTCCATGAATGAACACTATGTATACCTTGGTTCGTAAATACACAAAGATTGAAGGAGGAAATTCTTGATTCTGAATCATCTATGAAAAGCCCTAGGTTGTTCTTGAGAGGTTTTTGAGAGAAGAGAGTGTATTTTGGGAGAAAAGTGGTTGAATCATGTGTTAAAGGGATTAAATAAGGGTGGGAAATTGACCCTTTTAACCCTGGACGCATCTTGTAATTTCAGTAAAAATTTCCCGAATTGGACCCCTAGCGCAATGCAGCGCTGTCTCTAGAATTTAACTATTGGGGAACTGAGGGATGGCGCGATGCGGAGCCATCGCGTTGCCCCTTCTTTTACGACCTGGAACTTTGGTACGACACGGAGGAAATTGCGCTGAGACACTGGAAACAGGACAATTGCCATTTTAGCTTGTGGCGCAGTGTGCCACTGACCAATATGGTGTTGTTTTACGATAGTAACTTTAAATAATCATAACTTCTTACCCAGTTATCCGATTTAGGTAAATTTTATATCTACGGAAAGCTTATTGAATTTCCCACATGTACTAAAGTGGATTTATCTTTCAAAGAAAGATCCTAAATTTTTTTTGAGACGATTTCAAGCTATGAAAAGGTATGAGGTATTACATAATGTCAAACCAAACTGTATTCCAAAACCATAACCATATGAGTTCCAAAATAATTATACATAATCCCAAAATAAAAGAGGATAGAACAACCAAGAATACAGTCAACATGTGTTAGCCCCAATACCAATAGCAATAATAAGGATAACATTAATACCGATTTCACCCATATAACCCATAGAAGTTCTGTAATGACCCGATTTGCTAAACTAGAATGCTACATGGTGCTCATGACCCCGAAGGACCATAAGCTAACCTATGACTAATATCCATACCTGTATACTGCATGAGATAACATAATAATGCAGAAATATGCACTTAAAGGCCATAAGGTTCGATCATGAACATAACTGAATCATGTAATATCTGTTTGGGGTAATAGAATACCCAAAACAAAATTGAAAATACTGTAGTCTGAATGTGATAGTCTATATGTAGTCTGCATCTAGTCTGAAAGCCTTTACTGTCTGAAGAATCTGAATAAGGAGTTGATAGGATATGTCCCTAACTAACTCCAATTAATAAACTAATCAATGAGATAAGAAAAAATCATTATGTCCTCAAAGGATGAGGACTCACTTCTTCTCTAACTGTTAAAACTAAAATCTACTGTTGATCTAGAACTCATGTCTCTGAACCTATGGTGTAACATGAAAAGAAAGCACCATAGCGCGAATGCGTCAGTACATATGTACTGAGTATACATGTGAGGTAGGCTAAATGCAAGGGTTCACATGATTGCTAATGCTAACTGTCTAACATGAATATTAGAATGCATAATAATTATGTAAATATAACTAACAATGTGATATCATGATTACTAAATCTGAATACTGATAACATGACATGACTAATAGCATGAATAACTGTATCTAAGTATAACTGATAACGTGGGTGACTGGAGCTGACAGTCCTAAATTTGATGGAATTATCTGAGTTTTGTACTATAACTAAGTTGACTGTATCTGACATTCCTAAAATCTAAAGAACTATCTGAGTTCTATTACTGAGACTAAATGACTTTATATGACAGTCCTGATTCTATAACATGAAATTGTGGGAAGTATTATCTAACCGACATACCCTAAATCTGCTCTAATAGCTGAGATGGGGTCCAATCTATGCCTTGATTGGAAGGGTGTCAATACCGCACCACTGGTAAGGACAACATGTGAGTAACCCTTATATAATAGGTAACTCTAGCGAGAACGGTAGGAACCTTTACATAACAGGTTAAGCTATCTCATCTACCCTTATATAATAGGCTACGATGTCTCAACCTATGCTCGCTACATAGTTCTGGAATGCAAGGATTACTTCTAAGAATCATACCCTCATATAATAGGTGAGTTCCCATTCTTGGGTTCACTCGGTGCTAATTCCTACTCCCATCTGAATAGAAACTGAACATGATTTATTGAACTGAACTGAGCATGGATTGAGTTACTAATATTTTGTGGCTGACGGAATACTACTGATATCTGACAACTGACTGAGTCATGATATCATGGAGATTTTTCCTATATCATAAGACTATCTGAAGTCTAAGAGTTCATAGCTTTCCTGAGAGTATCGTGAAAACATAACATGGATCTAGGCACACAACTAATATTTCAGGTACAGGTACCCCCAGGACTTAATAGAAGGAAACTGACATAACATGATTTACTTGAATACTTGACTATTATCCTAATACATACTACCTTCTTAGGAGCATTTTATCAAATATGCAATAGGCATGATCTTGTGCATACATGGGGATTTTCAGATATCATGCTAGTTAGACAATATTCCTTCATCTAGGCATTTAATCAAACATATGACAGGCATGATACATGTAAACATCATTATTCAATTGTAATTTAATCATTCAAGGGTTTAAATCTTAGGGTTGCATGAATCTATGGCTATAGTAATTAAACCCACATAGAAGTTATCACCAATCATGAAGTAGAATCCAATTTCACTTCTATCAAACATGAACATGAGCAGCCAAAACATGAAAACATATAGAAAATTCGTATCTTGAGTTTAGAAAAGGGATTCTTGGACTTCATAGAAGAAAGGAGTCCATGAATGAACACTATGCATACCTTAGTTCGTGATTTTGGGAAGATTGATGGTGAAACCTTCTTGAAATTGGACCTTCTATGAAAACCCTAGCTTGAGTTCTTGAGAGTATTTGAGAAAAACATCAATATTTTGGATGAATAAGGGCTAAATAACGTGTTTGGAAGCTTATATAGGGGGGACAAATTAACTTTTTTAACCCTGGACACGTAAATTAATTTTCAGTAAAATTTCCTGAATTAGCCCCTTGGCGTGATGCGGCGTTATCGCACCATGTCACTGGAAATTGACAATTTGAAAACTACACGGTGGCGTGATGCGGAGCTATCGCATTGCCACCTTTTCTACGACCTGGAAGCTTGGCACAACATGCTAGTATCACAAAGCAACACCGGAATTTGAGAATTTCCATTTGAGCTATCTCCACGACGCGTTGAAGGCTCAAGTCAAACACTGTCTCACTAAAAAGGCTCTAACTCTTCACCCGGGTGTCGGATTTGGGAGAATTACATATCAATGGAAAGCTTCTTCATTTTACCATATGATAGGAAGTGAAAATTATGGAAATACCATGTGTATAAGAATGAATTCTTATTTTAAAGAAAGATCTAACATCCTTGAGATGATTTTTGAGGTAAGAAAAAGCATGGGTAATACAAGTTCCATAAAAGCCTCTAACCAAAAGAAAACCAATATCCAATTGGGTTATGCCCCCAACCATAGACAAAGCCTATATCCATAAAATAACCAAAGTATACAAAAATGTCCATAACATAAAATGTAGCCTTTTGGAAAGATGAAAGCTCACCACTTTAATCCAAAAGATGATCCAGAGATCCGATCACTATGCAAGATGAGTAGAATGACTGGTTCCTATATTGCGTGGGGATACAGCCTCCCAAAAATGGTTTAGTAGGGGAAAGCTATCATGAAATTAGGAAACGATTAAATAATGTCATACACTAAAACCAAGTAAACAAATCATATACATAAAAACCATAAATATATATATAACCATGCTGGGAAATAGAATCGGGTTTAGCATGCATTTAAAACCATTAACTTGGTTATGTGTAGCTTAACCATCCTAAAACCACCCATAGGCTATATAGGTCCACTGTAACCCTTTGAGCGGGACCCGGTGCAAGTAGCTAAATGAACCAGAGATGCCGTAAGAGTAGAAGATTCCCAAGTACCCTTCGCTCTCCAAGATACATATGTACAGTGTACTTAGAGAATTCCCGTGTACCTTATAGTGTCATAAATGGTCTCCATAACCAACCCCTTATGTCGGCAAACATGATTTTCCAGTGTTCATTCATTTAACTCCCACCTTCACGGTTAGTGATCATACCTCACCATTATTACCCAATTAAAACCATTTTCAACCAACCAATCCATTATTCCATTCATTATTAACTAAGGGTATTAATACTTGTATCACTATATCGACTATGACTTACGAGTATTGTCATTAGCCAACCTTTCAAGGTAAAGGGATTCCCACGTATCCATTTACCAAGTCAACTTGGGAGTCCCATATACCCCAAAAGTATTCTATTATTATAATTACTTGGGGGATGGGGGTCCATGTACCCCAGAAGTTGTCCATTAACATGTTTACTTTGCGGATTCCATTGTAACCCATAAGGATATTCAATTAACCATAACCATGACCACCAACCCATCCCATTTAACCATTCCAAACCATTAAACCATTTAGGGTTCCATTAATAAGTTCAAACCATGTAACAGTTTCATTAAAAATCCAACAATATAGTAAAAGCATTATCATAGGCATTTATCAAACATGTTGGGGGCACAGTATTTCCAAAACCAAAACCAAATACCAAGTGATCATACCCATGCAACCAATTACCCAAAACCACCATTAACCATGTAAAACATAATTAAAATATGGGTAAACCATAACCAAGCATTTATAACTATTCCAATCATACCCTCAAATTTCAATTTGGGGGTACGGGTAACTATTCCAATCATACCCTCAAATTCGAGTGGTACCCACCACTCATACCCTAGGCCTCTCCCTTAGACCCAACACTGTCCATGTTAAGACTCACCCAAACCAAGTTGTACCCAAGTATATGACTAGAACCATTGACCTATATTACTGGAATAATAGAATCACAAGTGGTTTGAACACTGTCCACCATACGACTCCATGGTATGACTCATACCCTAGCTTATGACTTATGGTGAGCCACTCATACTTAGATCCTAAATAAGTTACCATGTCGAAGATTAATTGAAGGAAAGAACCAAACTAAATGACCCATATCCACCAATATGACTCATACCACTCATGTCGTATCCATTCCAGAAACCAATCTAACCCACCAACCTTCACTGGGCAACATACAACCAACCCATACCAATCATAACCTAGTTGATATATGAGTAGTCTACAATGACGAGAAGAAACACAAACAATAAAAAACAATGAAATTGACATATAGAAAGTAAAAGGATAAAAATGACAAATGATACAAAGATAGACACAAGAAGATAACAAAAGGATAACCAAAGGGTGTATGAAACCCAAAGACCTCTCTTATTGATTACCTACAAGCACCTATCTCTTACATTTACCAAAAGTGGGATCAAATCTCTCTTACAACCATAGTATCTAAACAAGGATAGACATTGGGTTTTCCTAGCACTCAACACACCCAATGGAGTTTGTATGAATTCATCATCATTATTAAACAAAGACTAACTAATAAAATGTCTAAGGCACTTATTTATAGTTGTTTCCTTTGCACAACTTTCCTATTACAAAAATAGCCTTAAAGTGGATATTTCAGAAATAACCCACAAGGGCTCTCTTTATTCCTAGCGCCATGGCTTTACTCGGTTCCAAGCTATCTTCCAAAAATGACATTTCTTAATTAAGAGCTTGAAGAAGGTCCTTCGAGCATATTTTTAGATCCTTAGGGCAACCAAGGCTAATAGCTTCTTATGTTGGCTTCGAGTTGTATGATCAAAAGTATTGATGCCTATTTATACTTGTATCATCCTATTATTCTTAAAAAGTATTCGACCTTGAATCCAAACCTTGTAAAACCAAAGAAAGGACCAAAAACATGATATCCTCATGGAATGAGGGTTAGAGTTAGCACAATCAATTAAAGCATCTTGCCAAGGTTGTACACACATAGGATTTAGTTATGGAAATCACAAAGAGATAATAAAACTACAAAGGTCCTAATGGCATCAAATAATATAAAGGGTAGAACTACCTTAACCTTATGATCCATAAGACATAATTTCTTCATTATCTCTTCAAAACACCACACCAAGGGTGGTGCCTCAATTGGTTCTAAAGTCCACAAGATCCATATAGCATTGTCACTCAAACAAGTAGACAAACTAACATTTTTTCTACCTCTACATAAAATAATACATGACTAGCATGGATATCATAAAAGTTAAAGAGGTAGAATAAAAATGAATCAAGTGTAAAAACATCGTCCAAGGTTCTATTATCTATGAGAATGCCATTTGGGGACTTCTTCCTTTCAAGAAAATAATCAACTCGTCATCCACAAGTTTAGAGTTACACGATTTAAGCAAAAGTGTTTCAAGTAAGGATTCAAGTTAATAAGCAATACCCAAACGAGACAACGAATTATTTTCCCTCGGGTTCTTAAAAATGATACCACCTTTGAGAAGGAGGTCATCTATTTAACTCAAGTATTAAAGAAGGGTATCACATGAATGGAATTCATCCAAAGTAATTTCAAGAGAAGACTCTCTTCTTGACCTACAAGTATTGGAACCTTGGTCAAGAGTGGAAACACACAATGGTAAACTCTCTTGGAGCTTTCCACTACTCTCTTTCTTTAAAAATCTCTCATCTTTAATGAAGATCTTTCCCTTGCACAATGTTGGTCCATCAAGGGGATCATAAATCCCCAATAAAGACTTTTCATCATATGAAGGATACAAAAATCCTCACTCAAACTTTTCTTGTCATATAGACCAAGCAATAAGTTGGGTGTGCCAAAATCACTATATTCAAATTTGTGTCGGGGTCAAATGGATAGAGTGGCCATAGACACAGGTCTAGAAAACATTCTTTTCCCCATAGGCTTCACCAAAGCTAAAAGCTATACTCTCCATATTAGCATAAGTATCTTAAAAAACAAAGGGAGAGTAGAGAAAGGTATCACTCAAGTCAACTTCAACTAAGGTGCCCTCATGTATGTACTCACTATTAGATTCAAGATCATCTCCCTAAGTATTCTAAATAGTAGGAGCACACAAAGTATAAGAAGAAGACATTTCTAAATAATTGATACTTTTTCTTTCAAAGGAAGAATCCTTAAGTAGACATATACCACCACTAACTTCAAAGGAATTATTGATTAAGTCTTCACAAGAAACAAGCAATTCATTCTCATAATTATTAAACAAAGGTGGAGAAACATACAAAGGATCACAACCACAAGCATTTTCACAGGAACAATCATTAATCGAGTTTCTCAAATATGCAAGAAAATCAAAGTTATCATTACCCATGAAGATCTTTTCACAGTCCCATTCCCAATCGAGATATTATTCGAGACATGACTCTCTTATAAAGATTAGAAGAGTAGGAAGATCTTGACTCCTACTGTACCCTCCATAGATACCTTGGGTCTCGTTTGCATATATTTGGGCACTAGGATAAGAAGGTAAGGTATAGTACCCCAAGGTTTTGGTGATGTATGCTCTTTCATTCCCATGGAGCAATCTCTACTATAGTTATCATAACCATTCAACTTAATTGGATCTTGATAAGAAGTACTATAAGATGAGGAATACAAAACTTCATAATCCTCACATAAATTCTCACCATGATCGTCATAAGATTTGTATATGAATGAGTTATAACTTACATAACCTCTAGGCTCGGAGTGGGAAGTGTAACACTCATCATATGCCTCATCTTCCTCATAAGAACCATCATAAGGCTCTTTATCATCTCCATAATCTCTATATAAACTAGGATCATCATTCATCTCACATTCTCCTTTGGAATAGTAGCCTCATTTTCATCCATCTCTTGATCATGGCTACATTTATAGCCTCCATAATCTCCCTTTTCTTCGTAGCCATAACTATCTTCACCACAGTCATAGTCTTATATGTTATAGTCCTAATAGTCTGAGGCTATTGAAGACATGATTTCTTATATCACCTTGCACCTATAAAATGACCAAACAAGATTAATAGTGAATCTCATCACCAACACTCATAATAATCTAACCTATTTTAACCTCATAATTAGAATGGTGAATGTTTAAAGTTGTTTATACTCCGGTGGACAATAAGGTGTCAATCTCTACTTACGGTCGAAGTAGATTCTTGTTTGATCGACTCAAAGAAATAAAAACTTTACGGACTTGAATAAAAAAGCTACGACAAAATAAAAACTATAAAAGCTCAAAAGAAATAGGATGATTAAAGAATTCGGACTCAAGAACTGATCGATCAACTTAGTACAAATTACTAGTTGATGACTGGTTTAAGAATCAAAAAAAGAGATTAAAAATCCAAAAAAATGAAAAAACATAATCAAATCTTGAGCAGTAGAGTTTTTAAATTGTTCAGATGTGTTTTAGAACTTTAATTGATGTTGGAGAAGTGTTGGTATGCATTTGGGGTATGTTGTGGCCGGTTTGTGTTATAATTAGGGTGTTCTGGGTTTAAAAATGGCTGAAGGTGCATTCAAAGGGGTTCCCTTATGGTGTGGCTGCACCTTGAGCGCATATGGGGAGCATGTTGGATGCAGGAGGAATCTGCTCCTGATCTATGGCCAATTTGCAGCCAATCTACTGAAGCAGATGCAACATAGATCGATACAGTGCAGTATACTCCTGGCCTGCAGCCAATCGGCTGCCAATCTGCTGAAGCAGATGCAACACAGATCAAACCAATGTAGTCTACTCCTGACCTGCGGCTAATCGGCTGCCAATCTGCTAAAGTACATAAAGCACTGACCAAAGCAGTAAGGCTGGAATTTTTAGCGAGCTTTGCATATATATGGACCACCTTTGATCCTCTCTCTTAGAATATTCCCTTGAATCCTCAAAAAGGTGTTTATACAAATATTTTTGTACACCTTTTTCTTTACTTTTAAGCATCAAACAGCCACCCTTTTCCAACAATTCCTCATGAAGATTTGAATTAATCAAAAACACCAAGAACTTTAAAAATCTCTAAGTTTTATACCGCTGATCAGAATGCGATGAAATTTTGAACCAAGCCTATTTTCGACCCTCTAAACACATTCTAATCATCAATTTTCTCAAATTATTCACCAAAATCTTTATATTTATCAATCAATTTCAAAATCATCAATCCACATTAAAGTTTTTCAAACCCAAGCTTCCAATGATAAAATAAGGCTCAATTTTACTCCAATTTAGGTCAAATTTGATATATGGACTCTAATAGAGTTAGGGAACAAAAATATACCATTAGAAACACAAGAAAATATACAAATTTAAAAAATTCAAAAATTGACCAAAGGCCTAAAATGTGAATAGTAATATTTTTTATGATTTTCGATTTTTTAAGATGACTAGACCCAAGATTAACTTCATAAAAAAAATCAAGCTCGACTCTGATAACAAAATGATACATGAGTATTCTATGACAAAGATAACAAACACAAACACTAAAAAAACAATAAAATTGATAAACAGAAAGGAAATGGATAAAAAGGATAGATAATAGAAAGATAGACACAAGAAGACAACAAAAGGGAAACCAAAGGGTGTATCAATCCCAAAGTCCTACCTTATTGATTACCTATGAGTACCTAGCTCTTATGTTGACCGAAAAGGGGATCGGATCTCCCTTACAACCACCGTTTCTAAACAAGGTTCAACATTGGATTTTCCAAGAACTCAACACTCCCATTAGCGTTTTCATGAATTCATCATAATCATTAAACAAAGACTAACTAATGAAATGTCTAAGGTACCTATTTATAGTTTTTACCTTTGCACAACTAGCCTATTTCAAAAATATCCCAAAAGTGGCTATTTCAAAAATAACCCACAAAGGCTCTCTTTACTCCTTGTGCCATGGCTTTTCAAAGCTCAAAGTTATCTTCCAAGCACGACATTGCTTGATTAGGAGCTCGAAGAAGGTCTTCCAAGCACATTCGTGAATCCTTAGAGCGATCAAGGCTTAAACCTCCTTATGTTGTCCTCAAGTTGACTGATCAAAAGCGTCGATACCCATTTTACTTCTATCACTAATGTATAATTTATTTTCCCTACTCGTAACTTTTCCAAAAAGTACAAATCTAGGAAATATTCTAAGAGTGAAAAACCCAGGGTTTTATAGTCTCCCCTACTAGGAATATTCATCCCCAAATGACGGACAAGGTAGGGTAACCACAAGCACGATTCATTTGCATTATCATATATCAATCCAACCTTTAACCAAGTTAGAAAAAATTGCAAAGATATTAATCTTTCCTTTAAAATAGTTTGAAAACAAAAGTATGTTAAAGAACATATACCTTCTGTGTAAATCCCTAGAGCAAAAAACAAATGAGAATATTTGGACTTTATACCCTCTTCCACTTCCCATGTAGCTTCTTCCACCTTGTGGTTCTTCCATAGAACCTTAACCAAGGACACATCCTTAGTCCATAACTGATGACCCTACCGATCTAATATTTTAATCAAAATCTCTTTATAAGACAGAGAAGTCGAGATACCCAAACCTTTAAAAGGAAAAAATAAAGAAGGATCACCAACACACTTTCTCACCATGGAAACATGGAATACCAAATGAATGGAGATCAAACTAGAAGGCAACTCGAATTCATAAGTCATATTACTAGACCTCCAAAAAAAACATAAGGACTAACAAATTGTGGATTGAGCATCCCCTTTTTACCAAACTGCATTACTTCCTTCATGGGAGATACCTTTAGAAACATCTTATCTCCAACCTCAAACACCAAATATCTGTGCCTTACATTTGCATAGGACTTTTGATGACTTTTGGTAGCCTTAATACTAAGAGATCTGCACCTCTTACAATATAATACCTCAAAAGGGGCTACACCAATGCTGGAATGATAGCTATAATTGTAAACTAACTTTACCAAAGGTAGATACTCAACCCAATTTCCATCATAATCAATTACGCACGCCCAAAGCATATCCTTCAATGTTCAAATAGTCATCTCTGTTTGCCCATCCATTTGAGGATGAAGAGCAGTACTCAAAATAACCTTAGTCCCTAATCCCTTCTGAAAAGACCATAAAAAATTAGATGAAAATACGTACCATGATCAGATATAATTTAAATAGGTACCCAATGAATCTTTACAATCTCCTAAAGATACAACTTTGCATAATCCTTTGCCAGAAGGCTAGTCCTCATTGACAAAAAGTGAGTAAACTTCGTCATCCTATCAACAATGACCCAAATCGAATCAAATTGGTTCCAAGACTGAGGAAGATCGATAACTAAATCCATATTGATCATCTCTCATTGTCATTCGAGCTAATAAATTTCTTGCTACAACCCATCAGGCCTCATGTGCTCAACTTTGACATATTGGCACACCATGCACTTAGCAACAAAATTAGCCACGTCCTACCATTCCACAAATACATATCCTTGAGGTCATGATACATCTTTGTCAAACTGGTATGAACAACATTGCATGATTCATGTGACTCAACCAAGATACTTTATCATAACCATCGATGTCAGGAATACATAACCTCTCTTGGTACCTCAAAGTTCCATCAATACTGATCTCAAAGACGATCACCTTTTGCACACCAACATCACTCTTATTTTTCATCAAGATAGGATCTAGCACTTGTTTCTCTTTGATCTCTACACTAAGGGATGACCTAACCACTTCCTGAATCATTACTCCACCATCCTTGGAGTCTAAGAAATGACTCCAAGATTTCCCAAGCGGTTAATATCCTTCACCAATTCCCTCTTCTCCTGATCCACATAAGATAAACTCCCCATGGATAACCTGCTAAGAGCATCAACTACCATATTATCTTTACCTGGGTGGTAGAGAATACTCACATCATAGTCCTTGAAAAGCTCCAACCATCTCCTTTTCTTAAGATTTAGCTCCTTCTAAGTAAACACATACTGGAGACTCTTATCATTAGAAAAGATGTCCACATACACTCCATATAAATAATGTCGCCAAATTTTCAAAGTAAAAACCACCACCAATAGCTCCAAATCATGAGTAGGATAGTTACTTTTATGTACCTTCAACTACTTTAAAGCATAGGCAATCATCTTCCCATACTACATCAGTAAGCAACCAAGTCCCACCAGAGATGTATCATAATAAACGATAAACCCCTTTTTCCTTCAGGCAACATTAAAAATAAAGCTGAAGTTAGCTTATCCTTAAACTTCTCAAAACTCCATTCACACGTATCCAACCAAGAAAACTTCACCTTCTTCTAAGTCAACTTAATCAATGAGACAGCTATCGTTGAAAACCTTTCCACAAACTACCTATAATACCCATCCAAACCTAAGAAGATCTGAATGTCGATTAGAGTCATGGGTCTAGGCTACCTTTCCACTACAACCACCTTTTCCGGACCCATAATGATTCCCTCACTAGGAATAATATTGTAATACCCTACATATTTCTAAGCTAGGAAGTTAATAAGTATTTCTATGTATGAAATCTCCTATCTTATGACTCATACTTGAGTACATGACTTACAATGAATATCCTAGTGATAGGATAGCTTATGATGCATTAAGCATGTTCATATGAGTCACTTAAGGTAATACGAGCTAAGAGTTTTTGAATCCATCAAGTTTTAGTGTTGGATTTTGCAAGCATCATCTTTGAATGAGTATAACTCGATGTTAATGTGGTATTTGGGCTATTTAGACCCACCAAAATGTAGAGAATCAAATTATATTTCCAACAATACTAATTTCTCCTTAATCCAATACCCGAGCAAAAAGTTATGCCCATTTTTGTGAGAGACAGTAAGGATAGGCGATTGGTTAGGAGCCGCCCAATCCAAGCATAGGTGATTGGTTAGGCGCCGCCCAACCTAGCTTAGGCAATCACTTGTGTGTCACCTAAGTCAATTCTAGGTGTAAAAAACACTCCGTTTTGAGTTATTTTAAGGGTAATTAATCTTTTAACACTCCTTACACGTCCCTAAACTTAACCCTACGAAATATATAGCTTCTAAACATATTACAACCCTATTATCGTCTAAAATCTCATCATCCAAGAGAACTAAAAGAGAAAAACAACTAGGGTTGTGTAACTAAGCTTGAAGATCTGATTTCAAGAAAATTCCTCCGTCAATCATCAAGAATCTCCCTTTTGAGGTATGCGTGCGTTGATTTATGGATCCCTTTCATCCATAAAGCTCAAAAACCCTTTTTTCATTATAAAGTATGATTTCTATATTGTTGGGTTTTGATGATCATGTTGTTGATATTGGGTGATAACCAAGATGGAATCTTTATATATTTTTTTGAATTTCATGATATCATATGAGTTGGAAACATGTAAATTTGGTTGTTCATGATGTATAATTTGATGATTTCACCTATGCTTAAGATGTGCATGTAAGGCGTTTGATAAAATGCCTAAGAAACTAGAAATCATGGAATATAGCTAATTGTGACTAAGTGAAGGATTCATGATATGCCCTTACGTTCCAATGACTTCTATGTTGATAATGTGCCTTGTAAATGTTGTTGGAATACTCATGAACTATTCTTATGAGATTATGCTATGTTTACTTGAAAATCCTACTTATGAACAAGATGTATGATAACCATGCAATCCATATGAACTTCCATGCTATTGGTATGTGTTGCCAATATAATTATGCAATGAACATGATATTAAGCTTGTGCAAGTACTTCCATATGATATGAAATCCTTTCCATGCAATACATTGTTGAGAACCATGCTTAGTATGAGATCCCTACTTATGATATTATAAATTATGGACTCTACTCTTATGATCAAGTCAGTCATGTGTGTCAGTTTCCTTCCATCGAGTCCTGGGGGTACTTGTACCCGAAAACTATAGTTGTGTGCCTAGATCCATGTCATGTTTCACGATATCCAAACTCAAGCTATGATTCCATAGACTTCAGTCAGTCATGTGACTCAGGAAAACCTCATGATCTTAGTCAGTTGTCAGATATCAGTAACATTCCACTAGTCAATGGAATTCAGTAAGATTAAGTCATGCACAGTTAGTTATTCATGTTCAATCCCTCTAGATGGGAGTAGAGGTTAGAATCGAGTGAACCCAAGGATGGGAACTCACCCGCCAGTTCAGGGTGTGATTCTTACTAGTCATCCTTGTGTTCCATAACTACGTAGCCAGCGTAGGTTGAGACATCTAAATCTGTCAGATTACGGTTGATGAGGTGGCTTCACCTATCAGTTTAGGGTTTCCACCATTCTGATTGAGTACTCACCAAATAAGGGTCACTCACAGGATGTCCTTACCCGTGGTACGGTATTGACACCCCTCCAGTCGGGGCAGAGATTGGACCCCAGCTTAGCCATAACGGCATACATGGGGCATGTCAATTAAACACTACTTCCCACAGTTTTAGTATCAGTCTCAGTAAAAGAACTCAGGGCGTTCTTCCGATTTTAATATATACAAGACTGACAGATACAGTCGTCCAAGTTATCAAATTCAGTATCAGTCATGACAGTTATCAGTAAACCATGTATTAGCTTACAGGTCATGCTATCATGTATTCACGGTCCTAGTTTCTATATATGTGTGTTTGCACTCCCATATTCATATTAGTCAGTCAGTGTTGTTCATGCATGAAACCCTTTATGTGTAGCCTACCTTCCTCATATACTCAGTACTCCAGTTGTACTGACACATTTCCGCTATGGTGCTTTCTTGTTATGTTACACCATAGGTTCTGAGACACGAGCTCCAGCCTAGCAGTAGCGTTAGCATTTCAGTCGCAGAGACACAGTGAGTCCTCATTGATTCGAGGACAATATGATTTGATTCATTTATTTATTTCTTCAGTTCAGTTTTATAGAGTTAGTTGGAGACATGTTCCTTAAACTCCTTATTCAGATAGTTTAGAGACTTTCAGATTTATGTTCAGATTTACGTTCAGATTGAGCTTTTTTGGGAATTTTCACCCACATGATTGTATTCAGTTGAACCTTATGGCCTTACAGTTCTATGTATTCCATATTATTATATCACAATTTGTAGTATACAGGTATAGATATCAGTCATGGATTAGCTTGTGGTCCCTCGGGGTCATGAGCACCGTGTAGCATTCCAGTTCAGCAAATCGGGGTGTTACAAATATGGCCCAAAAAAGTTACAACATTTAACCAAAACTCATAATTGGAGAACTTTGCATACAAATATTGATCTTACAAGGTCTGCAACACCATACAGAGGTGATTATCACAATCCACCTCACTAATAGAATAAACTAAAATGTCATCAATGAACATAATGATAAAAGATCTAGAAACTACCAAAAAACCTTGTTTATCAAATTCATAAATACCGTCGGGGCATTAGTCAAGCTAAATGACATCACCAAGAATTATAAGTTGTCGTACCGAGTACGAAAAGTCATCTTAGGGATATCCACCATCCTAATCTTAAGATGAGGATACCTAGACCAAAGATCTATAATACCCCTTATTATCTGGGCTAGAATTCAAATTGTTGTTCCTATACATTCAACCTTGAACCCAATTATTCTATGTATATGCATGTGTGATTATCAAATATATGGTGTAGGAATATCTTTGTATATTTATCGAGGTCATAATACCCTCCTGACTCATTGACGAGTTGTGGACTTTTCTATCAATAGAATTTTGATGAATGCTCCAACTAGATTCCACTTTAGATTATGGTATATCCTGGAATATATTGATTAAGGTTTCCTACAATATATCAAATAGGTTTTTGAGTTGTATTTCCAATGCATCTCATTTCACCTTAATCCAATATTGGAGGGCGGAGTTATGCCTATTTTACCTCAGCATATCCATCTATCATCTAGATGATGACTTGGTTGATAGGCTATCAATCAGTTGACAAGTCTTCATCCTTAGGAAGAATCAATGAGGAACGTAACGACTAGGATGATAGGCTATCAACTAGTTGACAAGCCATCAGCCAAAGTAGTCAACCCTAAGCAGTAACTCTGAAACAATCTACGACTAGGCTGATAGGCTATCAACCTGTTGATAAGCCATCTGCCAAGTTGTCACCCATAACAAGAACATGAAAGGGAATTGACGACTAGTTAGGCTATCAACCAGTTGACAAGCCATCATCATAGTCATTAACTAAATAAATTCCAGCAATTTTGATTTAGTTTTTGTAGGGATCTTTTGGTGTTTTCCTCACCTCAAACCCTACCCCTCCCAATTAGCCATTACTTATAAGTTTCAGATTCTATTAATCCTATCCACTCTTAAGAACAATAAGATTAGAGTTTATTCCCAAGAACAAGAAATTCATGTTTTCTCTCGCCAAGAATCCAAGAATTCAAGCTTACAAGTTGAAGAAAATCTTCAAGAAACATCAAAAATAAGGTTTCCGTCACTAGTTAATCATTCAAGTCCCAAGATACAGACTTTCTTCATAAGTTAAGAAAATTAAGGTATGTAGGGTTTATAAGAAAGGATACTCTTTCATTCTTTTGCCTAAAACTTGTTTTAAAATTAAAGTTATAAGATTTGCAATCAGGGTTCATACCCAAATTATCTTGTTCTGAATTTACGGATTTATAAGGTGATCGAAGTATTAAAGTGCAGATTTGTCTTGACTTAAAGAATTCTCTTTTATGATTTGAACACCATGAGTATTATTTGATACATTGATTAAATATTTTCAATTTAGTTTTAAGTATGATATTGTGTTACAAGTTCTATGAAAAAAGAATTAGATTCAAAGGCTTTAAGTGCATCTAGACTACATATGCTCGTGTTTTGATTTATAAGATTCATATTATGATTTTGATTTTATTATCGACTGAAATTATTGAAGTTTTTCAAGAAAAATATTGACCATGAAGTTTTGTTATGAATTTCTAAGAATTTAAGTGTATATTATAAGTCCAAAGTACAAGATTTGAGATTTTAATAAGATTATGCTCTTAAGATCCATTGGTAAGTTTATACCAAGATTTAAAGTAAAGATCGTTCTTTTTATCTTAAGATAAGATATGGAATCTACATTTGTTTATCCTGATTATGATTGAAAGAAGGAGAAGAATAACTGGTTTTCATGCTATAAACCCTGATGCTATTTTAAGGTGGAATTCCTAATGAGCATATAAGTAAGATGGGAGTAGTATTTAGCATCGAGTTGGGTATGAGTCTGAGTTCGCATGCCCCTGAACTACGTGCCACCATAGATTTAAGTCCCAATATGGGTTAAGTATAATGATCAATAAAGATAAATTTCCATTCCAATGGAAAGAGTAGAATAGCTCTCCTCAACTTGGCTAAGACGTTGGACTCCATGATAGCTCATATGGCTTATGTCGGTTAGAAGAACCTCCCAAAAGACAGAATAAATAGTAAAGATTTTAGAAACTAAGTGTTATGGCTCACAAATTTATCCTTATGCTTCATTACTCATGTTTATGCCTTTGCAGTTGTTGTTATATTCAAGCCCATGGTGAGTCATCTATACTTAGCATGAATTGGTTAGAAAGTTATGCATTCACCCCCACGTACTCAGTATATTCCAGAAGTATTGACCCACATATATATGTATATACTACATTATCTCATAATGTAGGTACCAGTTGTAGTCCACGCATCATAATCAGAAAGTGTACAGCTTCAAGTCAGGAGGTGATGGTTCCTTTTGATTCGAGGACTCAAGTAAATCACAGTTCAAGTAGCATCTTATTTTCTTTATTCAGTCGTGTTGAATAGGGATAGCTGGGGGTCATGTCAGGGCTACCTATAGTCAATATTAGTAGAGGTTTCATAGATAGTACAGTTTATGTATTTGATTCCAGTTTTGTTTTGTATAACCAGAGTTGTAATTATTTTAAATATTTTTGTTTTGAATATGTTAAACTAAAGATATCTCTTCCATGCATTACTCCCAATCTTATGTAATTAAATTAGTAGCTCAGGTAATATGTCAGTACAAAGGCTATCTTGGGATAAATTGTGGTCTTAAACACCGTGTAATGTCTAGGGTGTACGTTTGGGGCATTACAAGATCTATCTTAGAAAAGAACTTGGCACCTTTCAACTGATCAAACAAGTCATCTATCCGTGGAAAAGGATACTTGTTTTTGACTATTACCTTATTCAACTATCAATAGTCAATGCACATCTAAAGGGAACCATCCTTATTGTGCACAAATAATACCGGTTTACCCCACAGGGATTTACTTGGACGAATAAACACCTTATCCAGAAGATACTTAAGTTGATCCTTAAGTTCCCTCAACTAAGCTTGAGCAATTCTATAAGGAGGAATAAATATTGGACGAGTGTCCAAAACCAAATCAGTACCAAACTCAATCTCCCTATTCGGAGAAACACGAGGAATATCATACGGAAAAACCTCAAGAAACTCATTTACCAACGAAACTGAATGAAAAAAGGACCTTCTGAGTTAGAATCTTTAACCCTGACCAAGTGATAAAGACACCCTTTGGAAATTAATCTCTGATCCCTAAGATAAAAAATAAATCTTCTCCTAAGAGTTAGGGAATCACCCTCCCAGTCTATAACCGGTTCACCAGGAAAACTAAAGATAACCTTATGGGTCCAACAATCTAAGGATACGTAACAAAAGTGTAACCAATCCATACCCAGAATAACAGCGAAATCTACCTTATCCAGTTCAAATAAGTCCATTAAAGTCTCCCTAATGCCAACAGATACCACACACCCCCATACACTCTTTTAGCAATAACCGAGTCACCTATCGGGGTAGAAATAGAAAAAAGATCTGAAATAACCTCAAGATCAAAAGCAAAATGCACAGCCATAAATGGGGTCACATAAGAAAGAGTGGACCCCAAATCAAGCAAACAATACTCATTAGGGAAAAGAGTTGTAACATACCAGTAGTGACATCATGTGATGCCTCGGACTCCTGTCGAGATGCAAGAGCATATTACCGATTCCGACCAGTGTTGGTACTAGAAGCAGGAGTAGATACAGAAGTAGCACTACTAGGTTCAAGAGTAGAAAATAATGCAATTAGAGCTTTGACCGTTCCCAAAGAACCCTTACCAATAGGACAATTCCTGATCATATGGTCTGGCTGGCTACATTTAAAACTTTTGTCCCTCCTTTCATCACAAAATCCCTGATGAAAATAACCATAGAACTAACAAGGAGTGCATGATGAAGCCGACTGAGCCCCATTGGCCTGAGATTGGGCACCCTATGCCCAAAAATTATCACCACCCTACTGATTCCTAACACCCAATAGCTTTGGGTAAGGATCACTAGAGTAGAGAATGAACCATAATTCCCCCACTTCTTATTTGGACACTTACCGCCATCCCAATAACCTTGCTGTTTTGCACCACCTTTTTTAGAAAACCTAAACTTCTTACCCTGCTTTTGCCGGAACTCTACCTATATCCTCTTTTCTTTCTCCGCTTGCTGCATATGGACAACCAACCTCAAAATATCCATATCCTTAATCAGCAATGCAGTCTTATTTTCAAGGATCAAATTCCAAGAGAGCCTAGAAGTGAACTTTCTAATCCTCGACCTCATATCGTACACCAAGTCTTCAGCATACATTGATAGCTGATGAAACTTTAAGGTATATTCCTTGATAGATATTTTCCCTTGCTTAAGTTTCGCAAACTCTTCAATCCTTTCTTCCCTTATCTCCTGAGGAAAAAAGAGCTCTAGAAAAGCATTTGAGAAAGTCTCCCATAAGGGAAACTCTTCAACATTACCACTATCCCTATCCAAACCATTTCTACACTACATCCTTGAGCTGATACTCTATAAAATTCACCCTTTCCACATTCATGGCCTGTATCACCCAGTTGATTTTCTCCATTTCATCCAAGAAGCCCTGAGAATGCTCCTCCACCTTTACTCAATTAAAAGTCAGTGGATTCATCTTCATAAATTGGCCAACCCTTGTGGCCTTAGCAGATGAAACACCAAATACATCCTGCTCAGCTTGAGCAGCAACCAACTGAGCAATAGTATGAATCAATTTATGAAATTCTGCATTTGTCACCTCACCCTGAAGAGGACTTGTAGACACCTTTAGAACTTCAGAAATATTAGGGATTGGACCCCTAGACCTAGTATGGATCCCCTATGTCCCTTCCATATTGTCCCTAGATGGGACAGAAGAGTTTTATTGTGTTTTATATCATCGAGGCATGATATGAAAATCAACCAGATAAGGATTAAGAAGATTCCTAGACATAGACTCCAAGCTTGAAAATAGAATACCAAGAAAGTGAAACATTCCTAAATGCCTTGTAGCCTCTCTCTTATGACTGTGTCGCTCTACATACCCCTAAAAGAGACCTTACTAGACATAGCTTTGTGGACTCCCAATTAACTATGAACCTAAAGCTCTGATACCAACTTTACACAACCCGAACCAGGACCCTATCATAATGGGCATCCCAAGTCTAATAAAGACTGGAGACCACCCCTCTTACCCAACTCAACCAACCTATGCATATTTCGGAGTAGGATGAATTCCAAATATATAAAAATATAGTATTATTGTAAATTCCAGGTCTCTGGGATAGGTCTATGACTGTGACTACCTAAACAATCCCAACAGTCTGATACCAACCAATAACACATGCCAAACCAAACTGTATTCCAAAAACAAAAACATATGAATTCCAAAATAATTATATATAATCCTAAAATAAAAGACGATGGAATAAACAACATAGTGTCAACTGGTGTCATCCCAAATACCAATACCAATACTAAGGCTAACATTAATAGCTATCCCGCCCATACTAACCCATAGAAGTTCCACAACATCCTCTAACCAAAAGAAAACAAATATCCACTTGTGACATACCCCCATCCTCAGCCAAAACCAATATCCATAAAATAACCAAAGTTTGTACAAATGTCCATAACCTAAAATGGGGCCTTCCAAAAAGATGGAAGCTTTCCAGTTAAATCCAAAAGTTGATCTCAAAATCTGATCATTATTCAGGAAGAGTAGAACGGTTGGTACCAGCATTGCATTAGGATACAGCCGCCCGAAGACGGGTTAGTGGGTAAACTCTAGCATAAACTCAGGATAAGGGTAAAATAATTTCATCCAATAAAACCAAGTAAACCAACCATATGCATACAAACCATACATATACATAAGCATGTCGGGAAAGAGAACCGAGTTTAACATGCATTTAAAAACATTAACCTAGATGTATATAGATTAACCATCCTAAAACCACCCACGGGGTATATGGGTCTAGTGTAACCCCTTGAACGGGCCTTGGTGCGTGTAGCTGCATAAACTGAAGATATCATAGGAGTAGAGGATTCCTAAGTACCCTTTGCTCTCCATGATACATATGCATTGTGTAGTTAGAGGTTTCTCGTGTACCTCATAGTATCATAAATGGTCATCATGACCAACTTCTTATGTTGGAAAATATGAGTTTCTTGGGTTCGTTCATTGAACTTTGACCTTCACGATTAGCCATCACACCCTGCCATTATTGCCTACTGAAAACCATTACCAACAAACCAATCCATTAGTATATTCATTATTAACCAAGGCTATTAATAGTGGTATCGTCTTACCGACTATAATTTGCAAATGTTGTCCTTAGAAGACCTTTTAAGGTAAGGAGATTCCCATGCAACCATTTACCAAGTTAACTTGGGGGAGTCCCATGTACCCGACAAGTTTTACGTTATTATAATTGATTGGGGAGTCCCATGTACCCCACAAGTTATACATTAACATCTTTACTTGGGGGATTCCATTGTACCCCCACAAGGATATTCAATTAACCATAACCACAACCATGACCATTAACCCATTCCATTTAACCATTCAAAACCATTTAAACCATTAGGGTTCCATTACCAAGTTCATACCATATAATAGTTTCATTAAAAATCTAATAATATTGTAAAAGCATTATCATAGGCATTTTATCAAACATGTTGGGGCGTAGTATTTCCAAAACCAAAACTAATTACAATGATACCATTCCCATGGAACCAGTTATCCAAACCACCATTAACTATGTAAAAGCATAATAAAACATGGGAAAACCATAACCAAGAATTTACAACGGAAACCCCCAACACATATTTGGAAAAACTAAAATAATACATTAAATAATGCCATAAAAACATTGTACGAAACCATTCCTTTAGTTGGAACTAACAATGACGGAAGAGGACATGCCTTAATTAAGAAGATAATTAAGAGCAATCACCAACACAAGCCCCAAATTAATCCTTAAGATTAAACCCTTGCTTTCTTTCCCAAAGAACTTTAAAGAGGATTAGAGAGTGTTTTCAAAGGGCAAATAACCTCTCAAGTGAGTTAAAATTCGAGGGGCCTTATTAAGTTTTGTGGGGAAATGTCCATAGTGCCCTCTCTTAAACTGCATAAAATCCCATCAAGGGGAACGACTAACCATTCCAATTGTACTCTCAAATACGGGTGGTACCCACCAGTCGTACCTTAGGCCTCCTCCTTGGATCAAACACTATCCAAGGTATGACTCACCCAAAGAAAGTCATACCAAAGTATATGACTAGTACCTTTGACTCGTACCCTTTGCAGAATAGAATCGCAAGAGGTTTAAACACTGTCTACTATAAGAGTCCATGGTACGACTCATGCCCTAGCTTACGGCTAATGGTAAGCCACTTGTACTCAGACCCAAGATAAGTTACCAAGTCTAAGATTAAATGAAGGAAAGAACCAAATCAAACGACCCGTATCCACTAATATGACTCATACCACTCAAGTTGTATCTATTCCAAAAACAAATCCAACGCACAAACCATCATTTGTCAGCATACGACCTACCCATACCACTCGTACCCTAATATATAACTCATTCCCCCAAGTTATAACTTGTCCAAACACCAAAAATCTAAGAAATTTTCTAAGGGTCAAAAATCTAGGGTGTTATAGTCTCCTAAACCATGAACATTCATCCTCGAATGACAGATCAGGTAGGGTAGCGACAACATGAATCATTTGTATTATCATATATCAATCCAACCTTTAATCAAGTTTGAAAATAAAGATGTAAAGATATTAATCTTTTCTTTAACAAAGTTTGAAAACAAAAGTATGTTGATGAACACATTCCTTCCCCACGAATCCCAATAGGAGAAAACATATGCAGCTATTTGGACTTCATATCCTCTTCTTCTTCTCATTTAGCCTCTTCCACCTTGTGGTTCCACCATAGAACCTTAGCCAAGGGCACATCCTTTGTTTGTAACCAACAAACTTGCCAATCTATTATCTCAACTGGTACCTCTTCATAAGATAAAGAATCCTAGATACCCCATTCTTCAAAAGGAAAAACTGAAGAAGGATCACCAATGTACATCCTCAACATGGAAACATGAAATACCTGATGAATGGAGCTCAAAATTAAAGAAAACTCAAATTCATAAGTCACATTACCAACCCTCTATAAAACTACATAAGGAGCAATAAAGTAGAGACTTAGCTTCCCGTTTTAACAAAATTGCATTACTTCCTTCATAGGGGATACCTTTAGGAATATTTTATCTCCAACCTCAAACTCCAAGTCTCTATGCCTTATATCTGCATAGGACTTTTTGTGACTTGGGCAACCTTATGCCTATTTTGAATCACCTTAAATTTTTCCATCTCATGATAAACTAAATACAGACCAAATATATCTGCCTCACAAAGCTCAAACCAACCAATAGGAAATCTACACCTCCTACAATACAATGCCTTAAAAGGGGTCGTACCAATAGCGGAATGATAGCTATTGTTGTAAGCAAACACTATCCAAGGTAAATGCTCAACCCAATTTCCACCATAATCAACTATGCACACCCGGAGCATATTCTCCAATGTTTGAAGAATCCTTTCCACTTTCCCATCCATTTGAGGATGAAAAGCAGTACTCAAACTAACCTTAATCCCAAATCCCTTAAAACAAATACCATCGTAAATGAGATGAAAACTGCATACAACAATCAGATATAATCAAAATAGGTACCCCATGTATCTTCACAATCTCCTAAAGATACAGCTTCATATAATCCTCCTCTAAAAAGGTAGTCCTTGATGTGTGAGCAGATGCTAACATATTTGAGGCTTTTAACTGAGAATAATTACAGAGTCTTAAGTAATTTTTGTCATTTTTGATTATTTTCTCTTTGATATTGTAATAAAAGTCAAGATGAATGAAAATACATGAAAGCTCTATCAAGAAGGATGAATTTTGGTGAAAGATAATAGAAATTAAGTGCTAAAGACTTCTTTTGACAACTTGATCTGATAAGCTATCTGATCTGTGGTAAGCTATCAGACCATGTCGTCACATATATGCAGAGAATAAGAAGATTGAAGATTTTCCGATGACATATCCTGATAAGATATTGAATCTCTGATAAGTCATCAGGCATGTCATCACTCAAAAGTAGAAGGCAGAAATTGGAAGCAAGGTCTGACGACAAGTCTAATAACTTATCAGACTTGTGATAAGTCATCACACAGGTCCTCAGACTGATGAAAAAGACCTGACGACATTCTCTAATAACTTACCAGATTTGTGATAATTCATCAGACATATCGTCACCTAAAAGAAAAATTCTTAATTCGTAATTTCAAATTTTTCTTAAGTTACGGATATAAATAGCAGCTTTTAGGGTTCATTGAGCGGAGGCATCATCTTGATCATCATGAAATGGCTAGAACTCTTTCCAAAGGCCAACATACCTCTTTTTGGTCTCTTAACTTAGAATTCAATTTTTAATTCTTTGATTTAGTTGTGGGATATTCTTCTTGAATTTGGGAAAAGAATCAATTTCTGACTACATCATCTATAAGTTTAATCACTTTGAATTATGAATTCAATTATTGTTATCACTTTCTCTTTCATGTGGAACTAAAACCCACAACTAGGGTTGTGCGATCTATGATTATTCCTCCATGGATTTAATAGTTGGCTAGGGTTTGAGTGATTGTGGGGACATCTTGATAATTTCTTTGTTATGATTGTTATTTATTGGTCACAAACAATAGATCCCGCCTTATGTTGACTTGCTCAAACTGAGAAATAAACTAAAGGTAGCAAATTATCAACGAGGATTTGGGAAGGTTAAGTTCTCATCTAATGGTTAATGTTTTAACAAGATTGATCAACTCAAGATAAAATCAGTATGAATAGAATGCTTTCCTAAGCTCAAGAGAATTAGGGAGTTCAACATCTAGGTAGGTTGAGAATCAAATACTACAACTATTATTTAATGGAGGATTACTAATCATAGTGATCACAACCCTTGTTCCTCTCTATCATTGATTTGATCCATTGAAATTTTAGTTTTGAGCTCTGAAGCAAATTAAAACTTTAACATTTGTTTCATCATTGAAAACCCCCCACTTTATCTTTTTGTATCATTTGTTTGAATTTAACTTGTAGCCTTAGTTTAAAACAAGTTTAATTGCCACTCACATTGTTCCCTGTGGATTAGACCCTGACTCCAAAGTTGGGTAAATATATTGACGACGACTGCCTTGCACTAAATTGGTGTGTAAGTTGAGCATTATCAGTCCTCATAGGTAAAAAGTGAGCAGACTTCATCATCCTATCCACAATGACCCCAATCGAATGAAATTAGTTCTGAGACTGAGGAAGACCAGTAATGAAATTAATATTGATCATCTCCTATTTCCAATCGGGAAAATAAATTTCATGATTCAACCCACCAGGCCTCATGTTCTCAACTTTAACATGTTGGAACACCATGCACTTGGCTACAAAATCAGCAACATCTCCTTTCATACCATTCCACAATTACATCTCCTTTAGGTTATGATATATCTTTGTTGAACCGGGATGAAAAACATAGCGCGATAGATGGGCCTCAGCATGGTCCTTTGCTTCAATCCATCAATGTCAGGAACGCATAACCTTCCTTGTTACCACAAAGTACCATCACCACTTATTTCAAAGACTATATCCTTTGTCACACCAATATCACTCTTGATTTTAATCAAGATAGGATCTAGTACTTGTTTCTCCTCGATCTCTGAACCAAGAAACGACCTAACCACTTCCTGAATCATTACCCCACCATCCTTGGAGTTCAAAAGACAAATTCCAAGATTGTCCAAGCGGTGAATATTCATCACCAATTCCCATATATCCTAATCCACATAAAATAAACTTCCCATAGACAACCTGCTAAGAGCATCAACAACTACATTAATTTTACTTAGGTGGTAGTGATGACTCATATCATAGTCCTTCAGAAGCTCCAACCATCTCATTTTCCTGATATTTAGCTCCATTTAAGCTAACACATATTGTAGACTCTTATGATAAGAAAAGATGTCTACGTGCACTCTATATAAATAATGCCGCAAAATTTTAAAAGCAAAAACCACCACCAACAGCTCTAAATTAATAGTTGGATATTTTATTTCATGTACCTTGAACTACCTAAAAGCCTTAACAATCACCTTCCTATGTTGTAACACCATGCAACGAAGTCCCACCGGAGATGCATCATAATAAATCACAAACCCCATATTGCCTTCAGGCAATTTCAAAACCAGATCCAAAGTTAGCTTATCCTTAAGATTCTCGAAACACCCTTCACACAAATCTGATTAAGAAATCTTTACCTTCTTTTGAGTTAACTTAACCGATGGGGCAGCCATCGTCGAAAAGCTTTCCACAAACTGCCTATAATACCCAGCCAAACTAGTCATGGGTCTAGGCCACCTTTTCACCACAACCACCTTTTATGAATCCACCATGATCCCCTTACTAAAAATAATATGGCCCAAGAAAGTTACAACATTCAACCAAAACTCACACTTGGAGAACTTGGCATACAACTTTTGCTCTTTCAAGGTCCACAACACCATACATAAGTGATTAGCATTTTCTACCTCACTCTTACAGTTAAACATAATGTCATCAATGAACACAATGACAAAAGATCCAAAAACTACCTAAAAACCCTTTTCATCAATCCATAATAGTCGTTGGGATATTAGTCAAGCCAAATAACTTCACAAAGAATTCAAAGTGATTGTACCGTGTACGAAAAGCCGTCATAGGGATATCCACCTCCTAATATTAAGCTAATGATACCCAGAACAAAGATCAATCTTAGAAAAGAACTTGGCACCTTGAAACTGATCAAAAAAGTCATCTATTCTTCGAAGATGATACTTGTTCTTGACCTTTACCTTATTCTACTACCAATAGTCAGTGCACATCCGAAGGGAACCATCCTTATTACAAATAAATAATACTGGTGCACCCTTCAATGATACACTTGGATGAATATACCCCATTCCAAAAGATCCTTAAGTTGCTCCTTGAGTTCCCTCAACTAAGCCAGAGCCATTCTATAAAGAGGAATAGATATTGGACGAGTGTGCGAAACCAAATCAATAACAAACTTAATCTCCTTATCCAGATGAATAGCAGGAATAACATCCAAAAATACCTCATAAAACTTATTTACCACTGGAAATAAATAAAAAGAAGGACCTTCCGAGTTAGAATCTTTAACCCAGATAAAGTGATAAAGACACCCTTTGGAGATTAATCACTGAGCTCTAAGATAAGAAATAAACCTTCCCCTAGGAGCTAGGGAACCACCCTCCCACTCTATAACATTAAATATAGCCTTCCAAAAAGGTGTCATCTCACTATTTCAATCCAAAAGCTTATCCCAAAATCTGATCACTATGTAGAAGGAGTAGAATGACTAGTACCTACAACGCGTGGGGGTACAGCCACCCGAAGATGGGTTAGCAGGTATATTCTAGCATGAACTTAAGATAAGGATAAAATTATGCCATTTAGTAAAGCCAAGTAAACCAACCCTATGAATACAAACCATACATTTATATATAACTATACTAGGAAAGAGAATCAGGTTTAGCATTTATTTAAAACTGTTAACCTGGGGAAGCGTAGCTTAACCATCCAAAATTTACCCATAAGCTATATAGGTCCAGTGAAACACCCTAAACAGGCCCTGATGTGTGAATCTGCCTGAACCAGAGATACCATAAAAGTATGGGAATCCTATGTACCCTTCGATCTCTGTGATACATACGTATAATGTACTTAGAGAATTCCCATTACCTCATAATATCATAAATGGTAGCCATGCCAATGCCTCATGTCGGTAAATATGAGTTTCCAGAATTCTCTCATTGAACTCTTACGTTCATATTTAGCTATCACACCCCACCATTATTTCCCAATTAAAACCATTTCCAACCAACCAATCCATTATTCCATTCATTAATAACCAAGGCTATTAATAGTGGTATCATCATACCGACTATAACTTGCAAGTATTGTCCTTAGCGACCTTTTAAGGTAAAAGGATTCTCGTGTACCCATTTACCATGTTAACTTGGGGGAGTCCTATGTACCCTACAAGTGTTCCATTATTATAAATACTTAAGGGAGTCCCATGTACCCCATAAGTTGTCCATTAACATATTTGCTTGGGGGATTTAATTGACCCCACAAGGATATTAAATTAACCATAACCATTACCTCTAACCCATTTTATTTAACCATTACAAACCATTTAAACCATTTATGGTTCCATTACCAAGTTCAAACCATGCAACAAATCCATTAAAAATTCAATAATATAGTTAAAGCATTATTATAGGCATTTATCAAACATATTGTGGGCATAGTATTTCCAAAACCAAAACTAATTACCATGTGACTATTCCCATGCAACCAATTATCCAAAACCACCATTAACCATGTAAAAACATAATTAAAATATGGGAAAATCATAACTAAGCATTTATAACCAAACCCCCAACACATATTTGAAAACCCCAAATTTATAAAATAAATCATGCCATAAAAACATTGCATAAAACCATGCTTTTAGTAGGAACTAACATTGAAGAAAGAGTACATACCTTAATTGAGAAGATAATAGAGAAATCACCAACACAAACCCTAAATTAATCCTTAAGATAAAACCCTAGCTTCCTTTGCCCAAGAACTTTAGAGATGATCAAACAGTGTTTTCTAAGTGTTAATGAATAGAATAAAAGGACAAATAACCTCCCAAGTGAGTTAAAAGTCATGGGGTGCAACTTTAACTGAGAAAATATCCAAATTGCGCTTACTTAAACTGAATAAAATCCTATCAAGGGGTGCAACTGACCATGCCAGTCGTACCCTACAATATAAGTGGTACCTACCACTCATACCCTAGGCATCCCTTTTGGACCAACACTATCCAAGGTACTACTCACCTTTGACCCGTACCTCTAGTAAAATATAATCGCAAGAGGTTTGTACACTGTCCAATATACGAGTCCATGGTATGACTCATACCCTGCCTTAAGGCTCATGGTGAACCACTAGTACTCAGATCAAAGTTAAGTTACAAAGTCTAAGATTAAGTGAAAGAAAGAACCAAACTAAACGACCTGTATCCACCAATATGACTTTTACCACTCATGTCGTATCTATTCCATAAACCAATCCAACTCACCAACCATCACTGGTCAGCGTACGACCAATCCATACCACTCGTATCCCAGTGTACGACTCATTCTCACTAGTCATAACTTGTCTAGAAACCAAAAATCTTGGAAATTTTCTACGGGTCAGAAACTTAGGGTGTTATACCAATATTTTTCTAAAGTTGTGTAACCTCTTGTGCTACTAAATCAAGACTAGTTGTATATGCATTATCAGCTCCAATAGCATATGTACCGGTGATATGCTCAGCATCTATAGTATGCCAACCTTTATTCGTCATTGAAATATCATCAAGCATATCATGTTCAACATCCCATCAAAGATGGATAAATACACCTTCTAAAACCATATCTTTCATTGCTCTCGAACTGACATTAAATGGTTTATATAATATTTCCACCAAATTTTATCCTCTTATTCTATGATTAGGTACCATGCTCAGCTTATTCTTGAATCTAAACCACTCTGCATATAAGGGTTCAACAGGTAACTGTCTGAAGTTATAAATCTCATCTTTCAACTATAGCATACATATAGGAGGGAAAAATTGTTTACCCAACTCATGCCAAGTAGTGATTGAGTCTCTTAGAAGTTCCCTAAATAATGTGATGCTTTTGCAGTCAATGAAAATAGGAACAACCGTAGTCTCAAGGCTTTTTAATCTACCCCTAGAATAGCATAAATGAACAAATCCCAGTGAAATTAGCAAGATACATGTTTGCTCCATTAGTTGTTGATCCCAAAAATGCACCTTTCATATTTAGATATTTAATTATAGCACTGGTAATGTCAAATTTAACATTAGAGGGTAATGCATGAGGAACAATGGCTCCTGTTTAGTAGGTTTAACATATCCCATGTCTTTATCTTCATTATATGGTTAAAGATACTGATAAGTAGGAAACATTGGAGCTCTTAATATCTGGCTTGCTCTTCTATCACTCTAGCTTCTTCAGTTGTTCCTGCTAATAATTGTTGTATCTATCTATCAGCAACATTCTGTGGATTATCTGATAGTGGATGAAGAGGAACATTATAAGGGTCTTAAACCCTAGACGAAATACCATCATAAACTTGTTCTACCATCCTTTGTGGTGTTTAAAGATTTTTTTCTGGATCTAGATAAAAAAGAAGTAAGGGATTTCCTCTTCTCTTAGTGTTTCACATACACCAAGATATTCCAAATCAAAAATAAAAAATAAAACCCCCAAACTTTATGAAATTCAATGAACAAATTACACCGTCTTCCTTTGCAACAGTGCAAAAATTTAATGTCACCCCAAAACTAACCTCTAAAAGAAATTTGATGTGGTCGATGCCAAATATATTAACCCAACAGGATTAGGGTTGAGCCCTTGAAAAAGACGCTACATAGTTGCTTCACTTGGTGTAATTCACGAGCAGCATGGAAAAGTATATAGGGGATTTTGACGTAATCAATAGATAGTAACTGAACATGAGTGCTTTGAGTAGTAAACAACAAAAGACAAACACTATGACTGTGTTCCTCCTCACTTCTTAACTCTACAAGTTACTTGTGTTCAACCCATCTATTCTACTGCTATGCACGTAAAGTCGACAAACAACGTATTATCAATAGTCTTGTAAATACATTAATAAATCTCACTATTTACCTTGTGGGTATCAGGGTGTTGCCTTATTGTTCCTTGTCTATGAATTCAGTTCTAATCTCACCTTTTGAGTCTCGAGTTGATTAAATAAGATTATGGAATAATAATGATGGAAGTAAAACTCAAATTACTATCTTAATCTTCATTACCCAGTCATAAACTCTCTTGTGAGGATGTTTACGAATACAGGCTATCCCTAAGCTTATGCAGTAGCTCTGAGGTCAATTATGATAAAGAAAATTAAGATACTTGTAGTTTACTTTAGAATAGTTGAATCTACCATTTCCCTTTCATAGTTAATCCACCAGGGTTCCCATAATCCTAGTCAGGAAAGTTAGACACTCATGTTCGTGCAACAATCCATAATAATCAATAAAGAAAGCAAGTAATTAATTACACAATAATGAAAAGAATAAAATCCGGAATCTTCTATTGAATGAAACCCCAAAATTTGAAGAACAAAGCAAAAGTATGTAATAAAGAATGCAAAAGTATGTAAAAGGGTGTAAAAGTGCATAACCTAATAAAAGATGAACCCAAGGGTTTTTATAGTATCTCAAAAATACTCAAAAATCCTAATAAAAATGGGAAAGGTAAAGTTTAAGTCGGCAAATGGTACGACTCGCTCATCCACTCGTATGCTCATCATATGAGTCATACCATGCCTCTCGTATCCATTCCAGTTTCTGATCTCTAAAAGTTATAAATTTCTATTTTTCAAATGACTTCTGCTCACAAGTCGCACCTTAACCATACGACTCCTATCCTTCAATCATATCCACCTAGGACTTTTGTCTTTCCAAGCATTGAACACTGGTCTGCTTATAGTTTCCCGATACAGTTGTGCTCAGACTTCCAACTCGTATACTTCTGAGACTTCAACTTTGGATGGTAGCTTTAGATTTTGTTATGCTTAAGATTTCTTCATACGGCTCAAATTCTTTTGACAACTCAGATGCTCGAGTTGAATCTTCTCATCACTTTGATTTTTTTCTACTTCTTGGATTATATTTTTCATACAGTCAGTACCTTGCTGTAACTTGATCTTTTAGGTCTTTTTCTTCCATTTTCATCTCAACACTCTTGTAGACCTGTTTTATCTACAATAAACACTAAAGTGTATCGTATCCCCTAAAATAACCTAAGTATATGCATAAATTCATGGTTTTAGGTATTGAAAGTGTCGTGTTTCCACGACACATCAACACCCTCAACTTGGACTTTTATGTATCCTCAAGAAAACAAAACCAAAACTATCTTAGAACACAGAAAAGATGCTTCGATAGAAAGATCTTAAACTACCCATTGTAGTGATTTTGAATTCAATTTTTTCATACATGATTCTCCTATCCTAATCTCACTTTTCACAAATCAAACTGTGTATAATGATTTAGCACATGGAGAAAAACAAAGGAATCAGATGATGGCATTACATTAGTCATAGAAAACTGTGCATTAACATAAGCCATATAAACCAAACAGACTAGCAACCAAACAATACAACCCACATACACTTATAGTCAAAGAAATCCTATTCACTCAGCTAAGATTAATCAATTAATTTAAGGTTATAAGAAACAACGCTCTCACTCACAAAGAAGTATCAGCAGTGTATACAAAATACTATAGGCTTACCCATATGCTCTTTTCCTAAGTTTTCGGGTAGTCAAAGTAGGATCACTAAAGGAATTTATTTTTCTTGTAACATAGTGATATTCCCAAATTAAAAATCTCTTACGAGAGAGTAAGCAGTCGTTGTCAAATATATAACCCAACTAGGTTGGAGTCGAATCCCACAGGGAATATGGTGCTAATTAAGTTGTATACAGATTAGTTGACTTTTAATCATTCGTTTCTGTAAAATAAATAGGGAGGATTTGATTCAGTTCACAAATTAATGGTTTCAGTTTAACAAGATGAAATACGTGTAGTACTATTCAAATTTAAAGAAATAGCAAGCTAGGGTTATGTCCACCTTGTAGTTTTCAATACTTTCTAACTATGAGCTTTACGAATTAATACATGCATCGTTCTTACAGAGAAATGTATTGTATTTAATAACATAATCCTAGTGTTTCTCAACCATCAAGGACTGATTCACTTTAGTTCTCTCGAATCAAAAAGGTTTATCAAAAACAATACAAAATCTCCAAGTAGTTAATCCTGTTAAGGCATTAAAAAATGAAATAGGAGTTGGAAATCCTATTTTCTTGTCACTACTCTCTTTTCTGAACATTAGCTTTCTTTCAAAGAAGTTGTGTTTTAAGGCATATCCTCTATGTTTGCAACCATGAGAATTCAAGATAAGCGAAAAGAGTATGATGTAAACAAATTAATACATAATGAATTCAAAACCCAAAGTGATAGATTGTATGCTACAAGTCTTCCATAACCCTAACTAATAAACTTAGCCACTCATGGGTAAAACGGAAATCATAATAGAAATATTCATCATTCCAAAAACTAGAAGAAGATCTTGGTGGAGAAGATGAATAGCATTTCTCCCTTGGTGTAAGCCGCCTCTTTCTTCTCACAAAATAATACAGAATAATGAATAATGAATAAAAATTCAGCATTAAGCCTTTTAATAATCTTTTGTATCATAATTGTCTTCTAAGTCCCTGAACTAATTATAAATGGCAAACTAGTCTTTGACATAGTTTCTAGGTGCCACATTTGGTCTACACTGCTACTCTCTCCTGTGCCATATACCATCCAAATTCCATAGTCCCATTATGTCTTCATCTACTACATTAATACCTGAAATCATGCTAATCACATCGGTTAACTCAGTTACATAGAATTAGAGTAAAAACATAAGAAACTAGGCACTTTATTCTCTAAACTTAGCTAAAATATGGATAAGTTATGGTTTTTAGGCGTATAAATACACCCAAGATCACCACCCCACACTTAAAGCTTTGTTCTTCCTCAAACAACATATCCATTTACGCATACTACAAAAGCCTTAGCACCCACAAAGGAAGACAAGATGCTCAAATAGGCTCACACAACAATTATGAACAAGAAGTAGATTCAGAAATTATTCCTAGAGATAACCTACCCTCAATAATAGACTCATTAAGTTGGCAATTTCATGCGTACTATTTAAGCAAAGAAATCATATAAATTACCCTATCTTCATCAACCATGTGCCCTCACAACAAGAATGTTACCCAGAATCACTCACAATCATACAATTTCTAACAAAATGGCAGAAGAATCAAGTTACGCTCACTCTCACAAAGAATTGTCAAATTACAACTGATGACCATATGCTTGCCCTTAGCGTAGTACTCTACTAATATCAGAATGCTAAGATTACGATCGAATAGGTCTTTTAAGGGTTGTAATGCAGGCTAAAGTATTGATAGGAACTATTTTGGCCAGAAATAGTGACTATCTTCCCTAAGCGCTTTAAGACACTACATTATGCAATTAAGACCAATTTCTAAAAACCAATTTCCACTTCTGCTATCTTCATAGATTTTATTTTCACCCCAACTCGTTAAGATCAATTAATAACACTATGGTGGGAGTATGCAACTCTTTCAAATATTTATATATATATTTTTTTGCACCCATTTCATGTTATGCACCCTTATGATAGCCACCCTCAAGTTAAGTAATTTGCCTTAGTTGAGGTGCACAATAGCCAAGAAGGACCAGGGCCAAAACAGGTTCATTGTAACATGTCCGGCATAAAATTTGGAAGTTTTTCAACAATTTTTGCTACTCCCAACCACATCAATTGTTCACGCTAATAACTAGTCTTTGGGGCATCAATTTCACCTTTTTTCCTTTTACTGTAAAACTCCTAACTCACATTGATTTTACATTAAAGCACTTAGGAGCTTTAGGATCAAATTACGGTCTATTAAAGAACGGAATAGGCTATATATAAGGCTAATAAAAGAACAAGCTAAAGGCTCAACGGGGCTAGCTAAGATAATGTACAAAGGTAGGTCAAAAGAAGGTATGAACAATGGGTTTCAAATAAATGCCTAAATCATCTCCTAAACTCACAATCTTTATTTTGCTTTGCACACACACCAGTTAAGTTCTAGCATCAGTTGCAATAAGGAATATACAATAGTCTGACACACTCATGGCATATGGTCAACTCAATTTGTAGCATTATAGATTCTCAACCCAATAATTACATAAATTAAAATAAAACCAACAATAACAACAAGAGTCACAACTACAGCCTAGGTGTTTCAAATTGAATGATCCATCACATACTTATGTTATAATGTCATGTGATCAACAAGAACAGTTACATACAATTAAATGACTAATTTTCTCTTAAGACGGTCGTCATCCATCCATCATCGAAAAAAGCACCTAATTATGACTAAATAGAATAAATATCTAACAAGAAACAAAATAAACAAAACAACTAATCCTATCATAGAAGAATGTTAAGGAGAAGGTACTATTTTCTAACCAAACAAGTAGCTAAGTAACCATCCACCCCACACCTAGGCTAAGCACTGTCCCCAGTGAAAATAACAAGATAAAGAACCTGGCTAATAGTACTTCTCATCCATATTAGAAGTCATGCCACCTGCGTTGAGATCATTATCAGAGCCATTTTTCCTGTGTTCATCATATTATCCACGTCAGCCACACATAATGAAACTAACTATAATTAAGATGAGGGTGGTGAAGTCACCACCCCACACTTAATTTATTAGTCTCAACTAATTAAATGTTGTTGTTGGGTACTCAGACTTAGCCGACATATACTTTGACATGGTGCACCAACATTAGTCACAATACAATTCACTCAATTTAATTCCCCCAATTCTATTTCAATGAAGCACTTTTTGAATAGAATTATGGTCTATACTTTAAACCATATCAAAATATACAAAACACAATCACTTTCACAATATTGCCAGGGAAAGAATTTAATTCGTAATCCTTAAGAAATCAATTAGCTATAACATAGAGTCACAATAACTAAGGATTAAGAAAGTAAAACATACCTTGAAGATGGAAGATTAGTGAAAGACAAAGAGAATGGTGGGAGCTCAATATTGTACGGATTAAGGGTGAAATAAGGATGAATTTAGGCATTTAGGGTGTGGATTCTATTAAAGGGTGAAATCCTGATCGGATTAACCCAATTAAAAGTCAGGTACTATGATAAATTGGGAAGGATATGCAAACCACAAGGGAAGAAAAATGTTTAAGTGTGCGCCGCAAAAGGTATCCCACATATTAAGGTGTGCGGTGCATTGGGCATCGCACAGGTGGGGCAGTGGGCATATGCGTTTAAGTATGCTCCGCACATGTTATCGCACAAGGGCAAGTGTGCGCCGCATAATGTATTACACAGATTAGGTTATGTGCCACATTGGCTAGCGCATAAGTAAAACAGTGAGGGTGGGCGGTTGGGTGTACGATGCACAAGCCATCACCAAAGAAAAGGTGTACGATGCGTAAGCTATAGCATACGTGAGGGTGATCTTAGGATATGTCTTAGGCGACACCTTTGCCATGACCTATGTAATCTTGGTCACCACACACCCTTTAGTACACTTAAACTTGGATGCCATGTACCCTATTCTTCATATAAAGTATTGAGAAAGGTCCGTACTACGAGGGCTTCACCCCCGCACCCCCATCAAGGTTAGTGGTAGTTTTCGAGACCCCTATTCTACTACCACAGACCTTATTGAAAGTCACAAAATAATGTTGCACCGCAAAAATTTTTGGGTTGGATTAAAATAAATCGAGGCTCGACTCTAACATGAATCATACTTAAGCCTTACACATTTGACCACTCCAACTTACCTGCAATGTTCCCATCACTCCTAAACTTACCACCGTTGACATGGATTAACCAAATTTTGTACTAATCTCCTATTTAGTATTTCATGCATCTACACTTAATCAAAAACAACAAAAATGATTTGAAGAATGGGTTTCCTCCCACCAAGCCTTGTAGTTTCGATCGTGGCTCGACTTTAATTTTTACATTTTTGTTTAACCTAATAAAATAAAAATAAAATCATGGGTTGCCTCTCATGCAGCGCCAGATTTAACATTGCAGCACGACTCGATTATCTTGACTACTCAGACTTCATCAAGATACATCTATGATACCAGTTGTACCTCATTTCCTGGATCAAGAAAATGTTTCATTCCTAGTTCAACCACTTTGAATTCACTCACATCCTTACTTATAAGTTCAACCAAACCAGCTATGGTCTCCACAACATACCTATCCTTAACTCGTATATCTCGCTCATCTTCATAGAATACATCAACAATCGAGAAGACACTCATCTCTTTTTGTTATTTTATAGACCGACATAATTCAAAACTAACTTCTTTCTCATTGAGCTAAAATTTTAGCTCATTCATCTCAATGTCAACTAACACTCTCCCAGTTGCTAAGAATGGCCTATCCAAAATTATAGGTACTTCAAAGTCCACTTCATAATCAAGAATTACAAAGTTGACAGGAAATATAAGTCTGTAACTTTTACAAGTACATCATGTAGAATCTCGATCGGCCTTTTTACTGATCTATCCACCATTAGAAGCAGCATATTAGTGTGCGTAGGATCTCCCAAACCTAGTTTCTGAAAAACCATCAATGGCATAAGATTTATACTCTCCCCAAGATCACAAAAGGCTTTTTCAAACTTTAGCAATCCAATCGTACATGGAACAATAAATGCTCCCGGATCAGCTTTCTTCTGGACAATAGATCTTGTAGCAATATCACTATAATGATCAAGATTATCTACCATTTCATAGCTCACAGTCCTTTTCTTCATCAATAGTTCTTTCATAAACTAATCATATCCAGGCATCTATTCCAGTGCTTCAACTAAAGGCACTTTCACTTTCAACTACTTCAACATACCTATGAATTTTCTAAACTTGCCATCGTCTTATTTCTTCTTTAATCATTGTGGAAATAGGGTAGTGGCCTTGGGATTTCAGCTGGAATAACTTTTACCTCTTTTCTTATGCCTTGCTCCACATCACTAACATGCTTCGTCTTAGGTGGTTGTTCTACTTCCGCACTCTTCTTTTTCAAACTTCCCAACTCCACGGGCACCACTGAAGATTCATTAACTATCTCCTAATCCATTTCAACTGTATCAGTATGAGAGGAAGATCCCAATGCTGGACTAGACAACACCTAACCGCTCCTAGTGGTAATGGCCATATACAATCCATCATTCCTCAGATTTTTAACTATATCTCTTAGTAGAGTCCCATTCTGTCTTCAGTTTAATGTTACGGATAATTGGCTCATCTTCTAATCCAGTTGTTTAATAGAAATTGAGTCCGAGTTTACTAGTTGACTCATGAAAGATATGTCACTCTTCATAGTAGTCACCCTAGAATTGGTCGCCTCAACTCCCTTTAATAGTTTCTCCATCATGTTCTCTATGGACATTTTACCTGAACTAGTGGCAGCATTATCACGGCTTCCAGGAGGTACATACAGTCCACTCCTGTCACTTCTATTCTTCCAATCTCTTTGATGGTTCCAACCTTGGTTTCCTTGACCACCGGTCCGAAAACCCCTTTGTCATACAAATAGTTAGCCTCTTCCTCAGTGTTTGATCCAGCTCTATTACCATAGGACCCCATAGCTATTACTTTTTCTACATTTCTTGATAGAAAATGTTGCATCAGAAAATCCATCAGGGTTTTTATGTGAGCCATATCTTGATCACACTCCTCTTCTCTACTACGTTGCTCTGCTGATATTACACTAGATTCAGTATTGCTTGCTACCACAGAATCTCTGGTATACTAAGCTCTACTTTTCTTAGTTATCCTTTCTAACATATTCGTAGCCTCAGTAAAGGTGATCTCTATAAAAGCTCCTCCTGCAGCATTATCCACTATTGGCTTTGTAAGTGAGTTCAAAGATCTGTAGAATATTTTTATCAAGTGTTCATCAGTCATCTTATGGTTTAGAAATTAAGTCAACTTCTTTTTAAATCTCACAATTGCTTAAATTTGCTATTCTCCTCCCTCAACTGTAAAATTTTGGAGGACAAAAAGAACCTTTCTAGGAAAGATCCTTTCAATTGCCTCTATTTTGTCATAGAATCAGGAGTCAGCTCATTCAACCACATAGTTGCCTTTCCAGACAGTGACAGTGAGAACAATCAAAAGTGATAGATTGTATTCTATAAGGCTTCCATAACCCTAACTACAAAACTTAGCGACTCATGGGTAAAATGGAAATCATAATAGAAATATTCATCATACCAAAAACTAGAAGACAATCTTGATGGAGATGATGATTAGTGTTTCTCCCTTGGTGTAAGCTACCTCTTTCTTGTCTCAAAATAATACAGAATAATGAATAATGAATAAAACTTCAGGATTAAGCCTTTTAATAATCTCTTCTCTCATAATTACTTTCTAAGTCTCTAAACTAATTATAAATGACAAACTAGACTTGGACATAGTTTCTAGGCGCCACATTTGGTCTAGACTGCTACTCTCTCTTGTGTCATATTCCATCCACATTCCATAATACTATCATGTGTTCATCTACTTTATTAATACCTGAAATCATGCTAATCACATCGGTTATCTCAATTACATAGAAGTAGAGTAAAAACATAAGAAACTAGGCACTTTGTTCTCTAAACTCAAGATAAAATTTGGATAAGTTATGGTGCTTAGGTGTATAAATACACCCAAGATCACATAGGTTAGGGGCTTGTATGGTATCCTTTTGGGATTTATTTAGTGACTACACCTCCTTGACACTGTGCTTTCTTCATGGTCCACTTATTCTTCAATTTTATTTTCGCCCTTATATCTCCCTTTTTATTTTAAAGCACATGATTGAGTTAGGTACAATTTTCTCACTTAGTTTTCTTTTTGTTCTCTCTTATTTCATATACTTTTTTCCTTTTTTGTTTGTTTCAAATATTTTTACCGCACCTATCCTTTTTCATTTTTCTTTCTACACTTCTTTCTTCATACTCATTTTTCTATGCACACCTATAATAGCCACCATCAACTTAAGCAATTTTCCTGAGTTGTGGTACATAGTGTCAAAGGAGGAATAGGGCCAAAACATGTTCATTATTTAAACAGAAAGATGAAATTGATATATTAAACAAGAAAAATAGTGAATTAAGGCTCAAATATTTACATAAATGGGATTCATACTTAATTGGCTGGACATTTAGGCTCGGGTGGACTTACATAAAAAAAAGACTATGATAATAATCTACTTGACTATCCTCAACTTTGGAAAAAGCATCCAGGCAAGTTCTAGATTCCTTTACACCGAAAACTCAATAATACCTCTCATATACTCGCACAGGGTTACATTGCTAAGTACTACCTATCCAGATATAAAACTATTTGCCCCTAATTGTTCTATCCTTATCCTAATGCCATTATTAGATTCACAATGGTTTCACACATACGCATATCACACAGTTAACAAAAAATCATTAGGGGTCTCAAATTTTTAACACAATTCTATTAACACACATTTTTTAGCATAATTATTTCAAATCCACAATTTATGTTTTCGGAACTACAAATCAATTCAAAATCACAATTCATTACGAATCAATTTTAAAATCACTCAAAAATCAATAAAATTAATCTTCTACCATAGGTGCTGATTTTCTCCCTAATTCAGCCCTTTGTCAGCACCAAACCTGCATGTCATAACAAATTTTCAGCTAATTATCTTTTTCATCTACTCCCAGATATTCGGAATCAGATATACCCCCACCCTCAACTAAAATTCCTTGCACTGTACCTAGTGCTAAAAATTTAATGTAAGGATAAAAGATCATACCTGGGCACTCAAGGCACCGACTCAACAACATCAGCAGGTGGGCCCTCAGAACAGGTCCTACTCTCCTCAATAATTATCATATCAATTGGGACTAAATCAGCAACAGTAGTCGGGGGCACAACACTGTCCCCCTTAGCATCAATAATTAGTGGTCTCAAACCACCGACTCTAGCAATAATCTCATGGACCCGTGTCTCCCAGTCCTTCTCATCTTGAATACTATCTAACTTAGCCTTCTTCTCTGCCTCTTTCTCCTCGTGTCTTTTGCACTTTTTCTCTTTTTTCTCCTCTCGAGTCTTCTTTACCAGGTTTGAATAGCCTAAGTATTTGGAAATACCAGGTTTGAATAGCCTAAATACACCACAGGTCCTAGCTCGACATCTATGCATCAACCCAGGGCTTTACACCCTTTTATATGTTGTGGACCTTGTATTCTAGCATACTCAGTCTGGTCATGTCCTTGGTCCATATGTCCAGAAAAATTATAATCAAACACGAAGGCATACCTCGTGTCCTATGTGATACAGACTGTACTAGAGGAGAAGCACTAGATTTACCTGTTGTGTCTATCTGTGTAGTCTTTGTCTCTCCAACTATCTCCACAGCCTCAGTTGTCTCAGCCTTCCCACTCTACCAAAACATATCAGATAGTATATCTGATGCTCTCCTAGCCTATTTGGCCATCAGGTTTACTACATCTTGAATCATCTCAAGGTCGGTAGTCTTGGTAGCCTCAACTATCACTTCCAACCCTGGGATGTCCTGTACCTCTATAGCCAAACAAAGATGTATAATCATACATAAGTATGCCATCAATGAATTCTCACCCCTCACAACTTGGTCCGTAACTCCTAAAGTAGAAATTCTACCATATCAAACTCGTATCCGTCTATTAAGACGACTATCAAAGTAGCCCAAACCATGCTCAACATAAAACCACGCTCAACATATCATCTCCTATGGTGGGACAAAGCCTATGTTGACCCAATGTCCACCATGCTTTGTTCTCGAATATAGGGGTATTTTTTTCAATTTTCTAGGAGACCACTCTGGGGCCTCCTACAACCTATACTGCATTTTCACTATTTGCATCTATTCTTTCTTCAATCCATATAAAGAATATAATCTTTTTCTCTGAACCCAGCTATTTTTGAGTAATCTTTCTAATTTCCTCCAGATGATATTCCATCTCACCAGTGTTAATCAGAGGCTGATACTCTGATCCGTATAAAAATTTACCAATAGAATGGGAAGAAATCTCTACCCATACTCCCCAAATAGTTAGTATTGGGATAGGATCACCACTTTTCCACTATTGACCTTGTGGATACTGTCTCTTTAATTCTCCCTTGTACGTAGCATAAAAATCTCTTACTAGCACATCACTATACTTTTTATGTGCTCTTGTCATCCATTCAAAACCATATTATTTGAAGCACTCTTTAAACTTGGGTAACTCCGTCATCCCAGGAGTTGTTAGCTTCCTCTCTAGATATAAGACCCATTTGATCTTCCAATTATAGAGTTTTCTTAGGATATCATTATATGTCTTCAGCATACTGGAGTACCCTCATCATTTAATGATAGGCACTAGAGAAGTGGTGATGGATAGTGGAAGGTCCTATCTAGTAACTATAGGTATGTCAACTACTTTCTCAATAACCCACTTTGAACTTTCTTCCTCAGAACTTGATTCAGCATCATCTTTGGCATCTGAAGGTGAAGGTGTATGAGGGGGAAAAATAGTTAGTTCTTTCTCCGTGAACCCCATGAAGGTGTTTCCTCCAGCGATGCTATCTTATTTTTCTTGGCACCCTTTTTTGTGCCTATGAGTCAACCTTCCCCTTTTGTATTTAGTCATATAATTCACCGGTACTGGTGGAAGGCTCAGTGGCCTCAGAAATAGACAATTGTAGTTTATTGTTTCCCTTTTTTGACACTTTTTTGGATAAAGATGTGTTTTTCGAAGGCATTGTACCTACAAGTAAACCTTTATTAGTACGTAACTAAAGAAAAAAAGGTAAAAGAGGAAAAAAAAGTTTAGTGTGCTTTTACTATATTGGGTAAGAGTCGAGGGTACCAGCTGTATGGACTGGGTACGACTCATATGACTGAGTCGCATGATACTCAATATACACATAGGGGTTTACTGGCTTGTTTATGAGTCCTCCTAACGAATCTTAACATATGTTATGGCTAGTAACCAACACCCGTAAGCAAGTTAGAAATAAAAGTCTAAAATATGGAATCTACCCAGGTCAATACGACTTAGGTGTACAAGTTGTATGGTTTGGTTACAACTTGTTTAGGCTAGTCATACACATACCAAAACATAATCTTAGCTAAAATTTTCTATTTTTAGTGGGTACGAGTCAGGCTACGACTCGTTAGTTATGGGTAAGAGTTATAAAATGTTTTGTACCCATTACAACATAAAGGTTCAACCTTAGAGTTGACTCCAACCAAATTTCCCAAAATAACCATCTACTTTATGCCGCAATATTACTTAATTCTAGTCCCAACAACACATAATATTGACACCCAAAGCCACATTCACCCTCAATTTCCATTCTCAACCTAAATCCATGAACTAGGGTTCCCAAAAGTCAACAAATATGTAAATTGAACTCAAAGCAAGTTTACCATAGTACATACGAGAATAACTACTAGAAATAAAAATAATTCATGTTTAATGATTACTAGAGTAGTTGAAAATGTAGCGTTCTTGAGTTCTTGATTTCCTTCCCTTGATTTGTGACCAATGCATGCAATATGAAGAATTTGAGCATATTGGTATTTAATTCGAGGTGAATTCATGCCTTGGGAGCTCAAAATTTGATAAAAAAAAATAAAGGTATTGTGGTTTTAGAGTTGATACGGGTATCGGGTACCCATTATTGAGTGCCTTTTTTATCTTTTAAATCAATTGCTGGACTTGGTTGACCCACGAACCCAACCTGGTAAACTTGGCTATAAGTTGTATAATATGACTCGTACCTAAGCTTATGGGTCATATCTTCAACTCGTATAGGCCTTGAACCTTACCTGGGTTCTGGAGTGGATACGACTTGATGTGATGAGTTATACCTTAAGGTTACAACTCATTTTGAGAATCATATCTATTCCAGAAACTTTTAACTACTTCTGAATTTTCTACCAGGTCCTTATGACTCCTACTCACGAGTCGTACCATTAAGATACAACTCTTAAAGAGTCTATATGACTGAACTTCTGGAAATTTTATAGATATTTTCTACAATCTTTAGTCCTGCACACTGAAAAAACATATTACCATATAAATAAGTATAAAAACATAGGTTGTCTCCCACATATCGCTTGATTTAACATCTCAGCACGACATGGCTATGATGGGTTCTCAAATTTTACAAACTAGCCTCAGGGGTTGCCTCCTATGCAACGCTTGATTTAACATTGCAGAACAATGTAATGACCTTGGTCACTCGAACTTCACCAAGGTCCATTTCAAAAATCAAATATATTTCTTTAATGTTACCCATATTATGCTTGACTCTTGGCCCATTTGCCATGAATGGGGCTTCAACATCCCTCTTCAATTTCAAATCACCATATGTAAACACCCTTAGCACAGTAAAAGTACCATACAATCTAGACTTCAACTTACCTAGAAAACAGCAAAGCCTTGAATTATTGAGAAATATCTGGTCACCTTTTTCAAATTTCCACTTCTTAATTTTGCATGATGCAGCTTTATCTTCTCTTTGTCAAGTATGGAACTTTCATATGCCCAGAGTGGAAATTCATCAAACTCATTCATACTATTCATCCTTGACTAGGCTACATCTTGCAACTTAAATTTTAGCTTCTTAAAAGCCCAAAGTTCTTTATGTTCAAGCTCAACAGGAAAGTGGCAAGCCTTGCCATACACTAGCTGATAAATTAAAGCACTAATTGGGTTCTTGAATGTTATTCGATAAGCCCATAATGAATCATCTAATTTTGTGACTAATTAGTATTATTGGTATTTATGCCAGTGCCAATATAGACTTAATTTCTCTATTGGACACCTCAACTTGTCCGCTAGACTATGAATGATAAGGTGTTTCCACCATATGTTTCACTCCGTACTTCTCAAGAAGACTTTTGAAAAGATGATTACAAAATTGTGACAATCCATCACTAATGATAGCACGTGATGTGACAAATCAAGAAAATATGTGCTTTTTCAAAAAATACAGTGACACTACATGCTTCATTGTTGGGAAGCACAATGGCTTCCATTTAGAAACATAATCCATAGCCACCAGTATATACTTTATGCCAAACAAACTCACAAAAGGACCCATAAAGTCTATACCCCAAACATCAAACAATTCCAATTTTGATAAGAGCCATAGAAAGTTCATAGAGTCTAGAGATATTATCATGTCATAGAAATTGATCACAAGAAGAAGTAAAGTCATGTGCATCTTTGTAGATTGTTGGCCAATAATACCCTCATTGCATGATTTTGTGGGTTGTGCGGATTCCTCTATGATGACCCCCAACTGGTGAAGAATGACCGACCTCAATTATTCTAATCATCTCCACGTCTGGTATGCATCTACGAATAATCCCATCCACGCAAATTCTTAATAAATAAGGCTCATCCCTGAAAAACTTTCTTACCTCATGCATTAAATTATTTCTCTAATGAAACAAAAGATCTTCTGGTATCAGATCACTTGATAGATACTTTGCATTGTCTAAATACCATGGATTTAGATCTTGAGAAGCTGCTAATACCTGCTCAACTGGTAAACTATCATCAACATCAAGCCCATCTTCAACATTTTTCATAGCTTTCTCCTCAAGTCTAGACACATAATCTGCCACTTGGACAAGTAACTTCGTAGATTTAGGACAAAAGGATGTGGCTTCAATGAATGTTCTTTGGAGAAACCAAAAGGTGGAAGAACCAACAGGGAAAGATGAGGAAGATATAAAGGCAAAATAACTATTCTTGTTCCCCATGTTGGATGAGAGTGATTAGGGTATGAGTTTTGTTTCCTTTTTCGCATTTTGAAATTTTTCATTTGATGTTGGTATTCTTACTAATGTCATGTAATGATAGCCTAACTCCTTATTCTAGGAAAAATGATCCTAACAGAGGGGTAGGGTAGTGTGAGACTCCTCAAAATTTTAATGATAATATTTGTAACCCTCCCTCGTGTGTAATGTCAATTTATGACTTGAATTATGTTTAGGGAGGTTAAAAGGGTATTTTGGGAAAGTTTTAAAATTTTCAGAAGGGGTTTGGCTCATTTTGGTCACCAAGGCAGTGAGGTTCCATAATATTAGTGTGCCACGAAGGTAACCTTCCGCAATAAGGGTGTGGCCCGAAGCTACCCTTATATTGGCATGTCATTCCAATATGTTAAATTTGTCCAATTTTTATTTTATTCACTTGGGATAAGGGGCTTCTTGTTGTTTTACCCCTTGTATAACCTTATAAAATAAAATAAACCTCTTTTCTTTATTTTTAGTAGATCAAACTCCATTCTTTCTCTATATAGTATTCATCATCCAAGCTCTAAACTTTGAATTTACTTCAATTTCATGTGTAATTCAGGCATGTATATGTCACGACCTGAGCCTACCCGAAAATGTGCATTGGAACCTATGTTATAAGACAACAAAGTACAAAAGAAAAGTATGCAGTAAGTATTTTTAATGTACTGGTATATGAGGTAAGGACTAGCTAAAATGCATGAGGTAACTGGGCATCAATGCATGAACATTTAATAGCTGGGAATGGAAGACCAAGCATAAATATGTTTCTGAAAGAAATCTAAAATCTAAAAGACTAAAATCTATAGAACTGAATGACTAAAAACCTATACTCATGGTTAAACAAACATGACTGAGATATACTGAAATACAGACTAAAACTGTGGGAGGTATCATATAACCGACATGCCCCAATCTGAGCTAATTGGAGTCCAAACTATAAAACCCAGTTGGAAGGGTATCAGTACCATGCTACGGGTACTAACATTGGCTGTTTGTGTCAACTAATCTGATGTCCCAATGGACTAGGTAGTCAGTCCTAAACTGGCGGGCGGCCCCTAAGAGAGTGTCAATCCTAAACTAGCAAGTGTCATCTCAAAATCCCATACTGGCTAAGTAATGTTAGAACTCATGGACTACTACTAAGGACCTAGTCCTAATTGGTGGGTAAGCCCCCACCCTAGGTTCACTCAATACTAAATCCTACTCCCAACTGAACTGACATTGGTATTGGGCTTAATGGATTAAAGGAACAAATTGATGAATACCCACATACCTTAACAACTGAATTCTTGAATGTTTTCTCTGATGGGAAGGTTGAACCCTATATTTCTTGAGAATAAAGCTCAAATTTGTTCTTCGAGAAGAAGTAGGGTTTCTCGAGAGCAATTGGGGTGAAATGGGTAAATAATGTTGTTTTGGGAGTTCCAAATCATGTTATGGATGAATTAGTTAAAGGAAGAAGACTCAAATACCCTTAAATGCCAAGGAATAAAATTTAAGCAGAATATAGAGGGGGCAACGCAACATTTGAAGAGGTGTACTGGACCAGGCAGTGCCCACCTTACCACGGTGGACTGGAGTGGGCGACGCCCGCTTATCCCAGTGTTTCTATTGGTTTGGTTTTCAAAACATGCCCCTAAATTTTTCCAAAAATTTTAAAACTCAGTTGAGGCATACTTTGAACTACCCTAATCATGAATAAACTTAAAACTCGACATCCCGAGGTCAAGAAGGTTTAAATAATCTCATCAAAGTTTAGGGTTCTTGAAAATTACTAAGTCGTCACTATTTGGTGAAAATTCCATGTCTTGGACCCCTTAAACATGGAACTGTGAGCTGAATTATTATTAGGATCTTACTGGGTGTTACATCATCTCTCCTTGGGAACATTCGTCCTCAAATAAAACATATTAAGGAAACTGAGATCATATACTGAACATGCATGACTTGGGAAAATAGTACATAACTGAGCCTAAAGCCTGATACTTAAATTAAACTGATTTCATGAATGCATGCAATGACATGAGAATGGTTACATAACTAGAACTTAAAATAGAATTGAACAAATCAAAGGAAAATCATTATGTCAAGCTGAATCTGAGTTCACAAAGAAAATATGAGGGTATTTGGTTTGCATATCTGCTTCTGCTTCCCAAGTAGCACCCTCAATAGACAGATCCTGCCATAAAACTTTAACCAAGGGAACTTCTTTATTCCTTAGTCTACGAATTTGACAATCAAGAATCTAAACTGGGACTTTCTCAAAGGAAAGGCTATACTGAACCATGTTTTCTAGAGGAACAACAACAACTGAACCACTAATACATTTCTTTAACAAAGAGATATGGAACACTAGATACACTGATGACAAATTTACACGTAACTCAAGCTCATAGGCTACCTTTACAAAATGATTCAAGATTTTGTAAGGGCCAACATAGCGGAGACTAAGTTTCTCTTTCTTCCAAAACCTCTTTACTCACTTCATGGGAGAAATCTTCAAATAGACTAAATTGCGAACCTCAACATCAAGATCTCTTCTCCTCACATCTCCGTAAGGTTTCTGATAGCTTTGGGTGGTCTTCAATTTCTCCCAAATTAATCAAACTTTTTCTATTGCTTCATACACTTAATCGGGCCCTATCAAAGAAGCTTCACCTGCCTCAAACATGTTAGCCTCCAAGTTTATGTTTCAATAATAAAAAACTAACAAGTGTATATTTGTAGCTGCTATTATTGGAAAGATAAAGGATGTCATCTCCAAAAATAGATGGATATCAAGAATGGAAGCACATCCACGGTATCTAAGTAAAATCAATCACAACAAGAACAAATGAAGAAGAATCTCAGCTCCAAATATCACGTAAAGTCATTTCAAAATATTGGTAGATATGAAAGATCACGGCATGTCAAATGGAATGGAAAAATAATTCAAGAATATGGTAAGCATATCAATCAAATATAACGGAAATAGAAGAAGAATCACAATCCCAAAAATTAAGGTAGACCATATCAATTAGGAAGAAAAGATCACAAGCACATTTGGAAAGAAATCAATCTATACAAAACCAAAAAGAAAAATATATCACATACATATCCAATATAGACGTGATCCTAATCCATACATGGACATATCTGATATTGACATATCATACGGCTATATTCCTCAATTAAGGAAACAATTTACATCCTTGATTGAGAAGAAATCTCTTAGGTTTCCTAATGAAAAGTAGCAACCGAAGACTATAAGAGATGAAGACTGAAGACAAACACTTCTTATGCAACTTTAAGGAGAAAATTCAAAGTGTCTCATACTTAGTCTTACAAATGTTTGTAACTTTAGTTTACAATTATAATATTAAGAGTAGGATCAATTAAACTTTTTAAAATCCACTGAAGCTATCTCACAAAATCTAAAGTAAAAGATAAGTCTTCAAAACTTTTTTCCTATCATTGCACTCGAGCCAAACTTTCAATAATCTAAAGAAACTTTGAAACCCAAGGGAACTGGACGTAGGCACTACATTGGTGTGCCGAACGATGATAAACCTTTGTGTTATTACTTTACTTTTTGTTATTTACTTACTTAAATATTCTAAGTTTAATATATTTATGAAGTGTTCTGATCTACAGGTGAGTCAGCTGTGAGTAGTCAGTAGTATACTCATAAAAGAAAATTTCAATTCACCCCCCTCTTGAATTACAATTGGTATCAGAGCAGCTCTCACAGATAGCATTGCTTAACCACAAGTGAGCAAAGATTGGGTAGTTATTAGATTTTTGATGCTCTCCTTCAAGATGGTCACTCCTCCACAAGATCACCATATTTTAATGGACAATATTACTCTTACTAGAAGATCTTTGTCCAACCAAATAACTTCCAAGCATGGGTTTTCAGCAAGAAAGGTCCAAATCCAATTCCAAGACTCAAGGACAAGTCAAAGGAAAAAGATAAAAAACCTAGTAGTTCTGACATAGAGGGCCTTGAAAGCTTTGAGGTCACCAAAGAATAGCAAGAGGTAATTCAAATAATGCACGTGCTATAAGTTTACTTTTGTGTGTAGTTAGAGGATATAAATATGACAAGATTTCAATGTGTGAAACTGTAAAAGAAATGTGGGAAAAACTCAAGGTAACCTATGAAGGAACCACCAATGTCTAGAAGTCAAAAATTTCTGCTCTTGTCAATGAATACGAGTTATTCAAAATGAAAGAAAATGAGGATATTGAAACAATATTTTCCAGATTCAGTAAAATTATATGAGAACTAAAATCACTAAGGATGACTTATCCTTATAGCTTGTAAGTCCAAAATCTAGTTTGAAGTCTCCTACAAACTTGGGAAACTAAGGTTGCCATTCTAGAAGATGGAGATCTTCATAACATGACATATGATGAACTGCGATGTAACCTTATTGCATATGAAAAAAATTATATCAACAGGTTTCACAAAGATGAAAAGAAGAAATTAGTAGCCTTCAATGATGCTCCAACCAGAGAGCAGAAGATTCTGAAAGATTCTAATAGCAAAGGAATGGCCTTCATTAATCGTGGGGTAAGGTTGATCATGAGATAGAGATAGCAAAGATCCCAAGGAGGCAAAAAATAATGACTCTACTAAAAACAATAATCTCTGTTACTACTATAGAAGGCCTGGACATTTCAAACAAAACTATCCAGAATTGAGATGATGATTATCAAGAAAAAATCAAAATTTTGAAGCCTGGAGCGATAAAGATGAAACTAAAAAAGAAATATAGGATGCCAATATATGTTGTATGGCAACAGGTAAACCTGGTGTTGTAAGATCACATAAATATGAAAACTATAATACTCTTGAGTGTAATCTAGATATGTTAACTGTTGAACTTAAAGAAATCATAAATGAATATAATAAGCTTGCTCTAGAGAAGAAAAGTTGTGAAGCTCAATTTAAACAAAAACTCTTAGAGGAACAACAAAACTAACAAATAGAAATTGAAGCATGTCAAGTTGAAATCGACTTGCTTTATGAAGATCTTGGTAATGAAAAATCAAAATTGAACAATCTTAAAAAGTCCCCAAGCCAAGGTTTTATAGGAGAAAACTCCTTCAAAAGGAATATGAGTTCTTTCTCAGGGTTGCTTAAATTAGCTAAGACCTATTGTTTCACTCGAGGACCCATCTTCTTTACTTGTAGATAGAGAGGGAACAAATTCTACAACTACAGGCATATTCCTAAAAGTGGGTAGGTTTGGAAGCCCAAAGAAACCACATCTAACCCGCAAGGACCTAAGACAACTTGGGTACCTAAATAAAATTAATTTTCTTATTTTTTAGGAGTAGGTATGGAAGATTTATAGAAAATAAATATGGGTGACTCATAGTGGATGCTCCAGATATATGACTAAAAATAAAGAGAACTTCTCCTATGTAAAGAAAGTAGATGGGGTATCAGTCAGATTCGGTACAATGCCAAAGGCAACATCATTGGATTGGACTCAGTGAGACTTAGCTCATTATGAGAATTCACTAAAGTATACCAAGTAGAAAGTCTCAAACACAAACTTCTCAGCATTAGTTAACTATGTGACGTCGGATTTAGAGTCCTCGTCAAATCCGAAAGATCTCTATCAAATATGTCACTAAATATCACCCTTGTTGGAGAACGTGTTGATAACATTTATGTTTTAAATGGTCCTAATTTTACCACCTTAACCTGCCTCACTGTACAAGCCAATGATATTTGGTTGTGGCACAGGAAGCTGGGCCATGTTAGTATACATATTATTGAGAAATTTTCTAGACTTGATTTGGTGAAAGGTTAGCCAAAACTCAAGTTTGAAAAGGATCTCATCTGTGATGCCTACCAACTAGGTAAACAGACTAGAACCTTTTCAAAGGAAAAACATTGTCTCTACTACCAGGCCTCTCCAAACAATCCACATAGATCTGTTTGGTCCCACCAAGACCGCAAGCATTAGTGGAAAAAGATATGTTTTTTTCATAGTTGATGATTTCTCATGATTTACTTGGGTTATGTGAATTGCACATAAACATAAATCTTTCACAAAATTTGAGATTTTATATAGAAAAATATAAAGCAAAGCTGGAAACATCATCACTTACATTTACAGTGATCATAGAGTAGAATTTGAAAATAAGGCATTGAGGAGTATTGTACTTAGAGTGGATATTCTCAAAACTTATCTTTACTGTGATCTACTCAACAAAAACTGGTCCTTCTAGGAAACTGCCAGGACAATATTATTTGAACATAATCTCCCAAATCACTTCTAGGGAGAAACAGTTATTATAGCATGTCATATTATCAACATGTGTTTTACCAGATCTATTTTGAAAAAACACCTGATGAACTCTGGAGAGGAAAGAAGCCAAAACTTAGTTACTTCTATCTTTTTGGCTGCAAAAGCTTTATTCACAACAATGGTAAGAATACCCTAGGGAAATTTGATCCACAAAGCAATGAAGGTATTATCCTTGGTTACTCTCCCATTAGTCGTGCTTACATGGATTTTGATAAAATAACTATGTGTGTTGAGGAATCTATGCTCATTATTTTTGATGAATCTAACCACCTCCCTACGGGTATAAGTGTTGATGAAGAATAGGTAAGTAATATTGTAATACCCCAAACTTTTCCTAGTTTAGTTCAGCTCATAGTGCATGCATAAGAGGATTAGAACCTAAAAATTTCACTAAGTCTTGAAGACTTAGTCTTATTTTTGGCCTCTTATCTTTGAGGGTATTTAAACTGACCTTCCTAACCCCAAGATATAAGTTTTAAAGTTAGATCATGTTAGCGGTGTAAGGAGCATGCCTCAAGAAAGTTTCAGATATTTTGTACAAAGATTGGGGCACGTTTGGATTTTGATTCTAGAACCTCACCTCGATAGTGGCATAGTGATGAGCCCTTCACCAATCGCAGTGCCCCTTTAATCAGTGTTCTAGTAGGAAATTTAAATTCCTGAGGGGCAATTACATCTTTTCCCCTCAACCCAATTCATAAAAACATGAGATTAAGCTTTAGTTAAGGTATTATTTGCCCGTTCTCCTTCCATTTTCTCTTAGATAAACCCTAACCTTCTCCTAAAAACATCTAATTTAATTACATTCACTTTAATATAAACAAAGAATCCAAGTTCCCAGTCCAAGAATTTTCAAGAAAACAATCAAGATCATCTCCAAGGCTTTCAAAGTCAACTCTATTAAGATATGTGGGGTTATGAAGTTGGATAATCTTTCATCCTTGTACCCAAGACTTATTTTAAAGTTAAGATTATATAAATTGCAAATTAGGGTTCATACACAAACTATCTTGCTTTGAGTTTATGAATTAATAAAATGATTTGAGTATTGATGTGCATATTTATTCTCATTTATTTACGCTTTGACTTTAAGATTTATATTATGGATTGAATTTATTTATCTTGACTTGATATTGTTGAAAGATTTCAAGATTATTATTGAAAATAAAGCTTTACTATGAAATTCTGAGAATTTAAGTATATATGCTCTTAACCCCAAGTATGAGTTTTGAGATTTCAAGAAAACTTTGATCCTAAACTTCTTTGACAGTTTTATACCCAGACTTAAAGTAAAGTTTGAGACTTAAAGTAAATTTTGATCTCTTGATCCTAAGCTAAGATATGGAATCCACATTTGTTCATCTTGAATATGGTTTAAAGCAAATAAAAGCATAAATGGTTTTCATTAGACATATCCTTGTGTTACTTTAAGGCGGATTTCCTAAAGTATGAGCATATAAGTAATATGGGAATAGTATTTAGTACATAGTTGGATATGATGCAAAGTTCGCATACCCTAGAACTACTGTAATGCCCCGAGGTGCTCATAATCCCGAACAACCTCAAGCTAACCCATGACTGGTACCTTCTACAATAACTTAATAGTAATACTGCAAATAAGTAGAAATTAGGTGGAGAATATGACACAAGGTTCAATACTATAATAAAATTGAATATGTTATAACAATACAAAACTGAAACATCTGTCTGAAAAATACTCTAATATAAAACGTGTCTAAACTATCTGATATGTGGAGTTGATGGGACAAGGCCCCAACAAACTTTGGCTACTAAAATAAAAAATGAAATGCTGAAATAATAATCATGTCCCCGAACTATGAGTACTCACCACTAACTCTGACTGCTAAAAATCTATAACTGCTAGGGATGGTAGGGATCCTGTACGTCTGAACCTATGATATAAGACATCATAGCGTAAGAGAAAAGTATGTGTCAGTACTTTGAATGTATTGGTATACTAAGTGAGGTGGGATAAAATGTATGGGTTCATATGCATGAACAACACTGACTGAATGGCATGAATATAACTGAAAAAGAGTACACGCATGAATACGTAAACTGTAATTAAGATTGTGATAACATTGGTTACTAAATTTTGAATTACTGATTAACTAATATCTGAGTTTACTGATATTGTGTAGCTGATAACTAAGTTATTTTATATGAAAGTCTTGATCCTATGGAACTATACTGAGTTTCATACTGAACTGAGTGACTACATCTGACTATTCTAAATTTGTAGAACTGAACTGAGTTCTATTCTGAGACTGGAACTAAAACTAAGACTGTGGGAGGTAATTATCTAACTGACATGCCCCTTTTTTAATAGATTGGGGTCTAACCTATAACTCAAGTTAGAAGGGTATCAATACTTTTCCATGGGTTAAGGCAAGATAAGAGTTAACCCTCTCTGACGAAAAGTTCTTTAATCAATCCTCACTAGCAGAAAAACTTGATGAGATATATCAACTCTCATAATATCTAGCAGGAAGATATCTCAACCTACGCTAGCTACATAATTTTGTAACACAGGGATTGCTACTAAGGGTCAAACCCTCTACTGGCAGGAATGCCCCCATCCCTAGGTTAACTCAGTGTTGAATCCTACTCCTAACTAAATAGACACTGAACTGATTTCTAGTTTATACTAGGCTTAACTGAACTGTTACTGATTATACTGTCTAACTGAACTAAACTGAGTGCACTGAGTTTCATTGACTAATGGAATACTACTGAATTTTGTTAACTGGCTGAATTGATTGAGGCCTGAATTGAATACTGAACTGGACTGGACTGATACTGAGTCTCCTAAGTTTTTCCTGAGTTCTGTAACTGGCTGAGAATACTACAGATCATGACATGACTGATACTATCCTGAGAATTATCATGGCTCAAAGGTAATCAGCTAAATTATTGGGTATTAAATAACCCTAGGACTCGATAGGAAAAATTATAAGACTTGGCACAATCATGAAACATGATAAATAACTACTTGATGATCATTCATTCTTTGGGACATTCTAGAAAACACTTGCATGACATGAACATGAATACATGCTAACATGATATAATTTCATTGTTTATTTCTCATGAATAACTCATCAAATACTTGGAAGGCATTGTATATGCACATAGTGCTAATCAACACAATAGCATCACAATTTTAAGGCCTTAACATGAATTCACATCATACTACACACATAATAGTTGTTTTTACATAAATCTTGCAATTAATCATAGAATACAAATCCAATAAACATTATAATTATGAATACTCTTGAATCCAAATCATGGAAAGCATGAAATCAAGCTACTTAAAGTTTAAAAGAGTTTCTTGGACTCCAAGGGTGGAAGGAACCCTTGAATGAACACTTAACATACCTTGGTTGCTAAATTCTTGAAGATTAATGGTGGAATCTTGAGCTTTGAATTTGAAACTCAATCACCTAGGGTTTTTGTTCTTGAGAAATTTATGAAATAATAAGTGTATGGTGCAAATAGAAGTCTAAATTTCATTTTTTAGGGATGAATAGGGGTGGGAAAAAGACCTTAATATCCCTGAGGATGTGGCTTTTAATGACTGAAAATAGAACTGTCGATGCGTAAATCGATGCACTACATCATTAGATCATTGTGATGGGCAACGCACTGCCTTGAGTCCACGTCGGTTCACTAGAATTTCTACTAAGATAAGGGAAAATTTATTTATCAACGCGATGGACGACATGACAAGTCGAGATTGCATTGACTCACTATTTTAGTCACTTAAACATAGTCTAAACGAGGTTCGAAAAATCCAAAACTTGTTTGGGGACACCTACTGACATTCCTGATCATGAATTAAATGAAAGATCGATACTTTAAGGTTATAAGAGTTGTGAAATAGAGTTTCCAACTCACGAAGGTCAAAATAATACTAAGTCTGAATACTTAGCTAGAATTTTCTAAGTCTGGGGACCCCTTAGCAAGCTTAAAAGACTGAGTTGAGCTTAGGATTTTTTGGGGTCTTACAATATCTCCCTCTTGGGAACATTCATCCTTGAATGAGACTGATTAAACTGAGAATACTAATAGACTAGATTTAGATATTGTACATGCACAACTAAAACATGATTTCATGACTGAAATTACTATTATACTGAATTATCATATTGAATGTGTATATCTGATGCATGAGTACATAGTTGAACCTAATTCATGAATGCATGACTGGCATTACTGATAAGCTAAGCTTATATACTGGACATGTATGTCTGATGCATGAGTACATGACTGAACTAATTCATGAATACATGACTAAGTATGCAACATTAATTGATACCAAGTTGGTACCTATATCTAAACATGAGACTGAGTAGGTTCAATGGGAAATTGTTACCTTAGGCAGAGTCTGAGTTTGCGGAGAAGAGGTGCGAATACTTGGTCCGCATGTCTACTTCTGCTTCTCAAGTAGCTCCCTTCGCAGACTGATTTCACCCAAGAACTTTGACTAAAGGGACTTCTTTGTTCGTCTGTATGTGAATCTGATAATCAAGGATTTCGATTGGGATTTACTTATAAGAGAGGTTGTTTTAAACATCTAAACCTTTTATAGGTACTACAACTGCTGGGTCACCAATTCATTTCTTAAGCAAGGAGACATAGGACACTAGATGTACTAAAGCTAAGTCTGAAGGTAACTCAAGATTGTAAGCTACCTTTCTAAAACGGCTAAGAATTCTGTAAGGACCGACATATCGGGGACTGAGTTTCCACTTTTTATCAAATATCTTCACTCCTTTCATAGGAGAGATTTTCAAATACATAAAATCACCAATCTCGAACTCGAGATCCTTTCTACGCATATCTACGTATGATTTCTGTCATCTTTGAGTTGTCTTAAGCCTTTCCCTGATCAACTGAACTTTTTCTAAGGTATCGAATACCAATTCAGGCCCTACCACTATGGCCTCACCCACTTCAAACCAACCAATAGAAGATCTACACCTTCTCTCATAAAGTGCCTCAAACATAGCCATCTGAATACTGGAATGATAGTTGTTGTTATATGTGAACTCAATCAAAGGCAAGTGGTCATCCCAACTACCTTTAAAGCCTATCGCACACGCTTACAGCAAGTATGAATAGTCCTTTCTGTTTTACTATCTGTCTAAGGATGAAAGGCTATACTAAGGTGAGCTCGAGTACCAAGACCATTTTGGAATAACTTTTAGATATAAGAGGTGAACTGGGTACCTCTATCTGAGATAATAGACAACGAAACACCATGCATTCTGACCAACTCCTTGATATATAGTTTTCCATAATCCTTGCCTGAATAAGAGGTATGGACTGGTAGGAAATAACTTGATTTGGTCATCCTATCTACAATGACCCAAACTAAATCATACTGGCAACGAGTATGAGGCAAACCCATCACAAAGTCCATGTTCACTTCTTCCCATTTCTAGGTGGGGATACTGAACTCCTACATGGACCCACTTAGCTTCTGATGCTCAATCTTAACCTGTTGACATATTGAGCACTTAGCCATAAACTCTATATTATCTCTCTTTATCCTACTGCACCAATAGATATCCCATAAATCATGTTTCATCTTAGTGGCCCCTGGATGAATAGAGTACCACACACTATGCGCTTCTGCAAGAACTCGCTTTCTTAAGTCATCTACACCCGGCATACATAGCCAACCCTGACAATGCAGGACACTATCTCCCCCATGGGAGAAGACCTCTACTTTTTATTTTCTAACTGATTCCTTCAACTTGACTAGACTGGGATCCCTATCCTACTTTACCTTTACTTGAATCAACTAATCGAACACCTAGTTACCATCCTCCACATGAGCAAAACTACCCATAGACATCCTACTGAGAGCATCAGCCACTATATTGGATTTACCCAGATGAAACAGGATACTCATGTCATAGTTTTCTAACAACTCCAACTACCTTCTCTGACGGAGGTTTAGATCTTTCTGAGAAAACACATACTGTAGGCTCTTATTGTTAGTGAACACATTAACGTGCACACCATACAAATATTTCCTCCAAATCTTTAAGGCTAAAACTACTACTGCTAACTCAAGATCATGAGTAGGATAGTTCTTTTCATGGTGCTTAAGTTGTCTAGAGGTGTAGGCTATGACCTTACCTCTCTACACCAAAACACACCCCAAACCTACTCTAGAGGCTTCATAATACACAACAAAGCTGTCTAAACCATTTGGTAAGGTCAAAATTAGAGTTGTAGTGAGTTGAGTTTTCAACAACTTAAAACTCTTCTCACAAGAATATGACAACTGGAATTTGACTTTCTTCTGAGTCAATCTGGACATATGGGATACAATAGATGAAAATCCCTTAACAAACCATTGATAATAGATAGACAAGCCCAAGAAACTCCTGAGATCTGATGGAGAAATAGGTTTAAGCCAGTTTCTCAGTTCTTTGATCTTTAGGGAATTAACTCTAACGCCATCACAAGAAATAATATGGCCAAGGAAGGATACTGACCTTTGCCAAAATTTGCACTTGCTAAATTTGGTGAATAGCTGATGGTTTTTGAGATTCTACAATACTATTTTGAGATGGTTTGCATGATTATGCTCACTGCGGAAGTAGACAAGAATGTCATCTATGAAGACTATGACAAACATGTCCAAGTACTACTTGAACACACGGTTCATCAAGTCTCTGAAGGTTGTAGGGGCATTGTAAGACCAAAGGACATGACTAAGAATTTGAAGTATCCATATTAAGTTCTGAAAGCTATCTTTGGGATATCATATTCTCTGACTTTGAGCTGAAGATAACCTGATATGAGGTCTATCTTAGAAAAGCAACTAGCATCCTAAAGTTAGTCAAACAAGTCATCAATTTTGGGAAGTGGATACTTGTTCTTGATCGTGACTTTATTTAGCTGATGGTAGTCAATACACATTCTGAGAGAACCAACTTTCTTATGCACGAATAAAACTAGTGCACCCCACGAGGACATACTAGGTCTAATAAATCCCTTATGTAGGAGATCTTTTAATGATTCTTTAAATTCCCTGAGTTCTACTAGATCCATTTATATGGAGGAATAGATATGGGATAAGAATCTAGAAGAAGGTTTATTCGAAAGTCAATTTACCTTTTGGGAGGAACTCCAGCAAGATCTTTGGGAAACACATCTGGGAATTCACATGCTACTGACACTGATTCAAGAGTAGGGGTTTTGAACTAGAGTCCTAGACTCGAATGAAATGGTAGACACATCCCTTAGATATAATTTTTCCCACTCGAAGGTAAGAAATAAGCTGACCCCTAAGTGATGAAATACTACCCCTCCATTCTAGGATGGTATCATTTAAAAATTGAAATTGGACAATTCTATTTCTATAGTCGAGTGAGGCATAGCAGGAATAAAGCCAATCCATGTTGAGAATGACATCAAAATCAGTCATCTCTAATTCGACTAAGCCTACTGAAGTGAATTTCTGAGATATCATAACTGGACAGTTCATATATACCCACCAGGCTATGATAGATTAACCCAATGGGTAGAGACTGAGAAGGGTCTACTAGAATTTTAGGACTGACTCTGAAATCAACGGTTATATATGGAGTAACAAAGGACAACAAAGCTTCTGGATTTGGAAAAAAATAAATATATAAATGGAAAACATGTAACATACCAGTGACCACATTAGGAGAACTTTCCTGATCTTGATGGGTCTAAAGAGCATTGAGTTTATTTGGCCACTGCCTACTGGTGGCACTGGAAGCAACACCCTGCTGATTCGGGCACTGGACTGAGCTGGGGGATGGTTATACTAACCCTTAGAACCTGACTGGGGATAATATCTAACTCTGTGTCCTATCTTACCATACCCAAAACATACATCACTTCCCGCTCTACAGATATCCTGGTGATTTCTACCATATTTTCAACAAAGAGGATTGGTTCGGGTGCTGCTGACACTACCCTCTATTGCCATCTCTTAATTTCAACACTGGAGCACTGGCTGATGACAGAGCTAGAACTGAGGATTTTGGGTAGAACTAAGAACTATTCCCACCCTCTGACTTAGGATGAGGGAATTTGAAACTACTTGTTCTTGCTCTCTTATTCTCCCTCTCCTTCTCTTTATTGTTAGCCTCCTGTATCTACTGAGCATGGACTATAAAACTGGATAAGCCCAACTCGTTAATCAATATTATGGTCCAACACTCCTTTACCACACTATTAGACACGCTAGACACAAACTTACTCATCTTAGATCTACTATCTTCTACCATATGAGGAGCTTATCTGGATAATTGAGTAAACTTAAGAGAGTACTTTTGTACTATCATGTTACCCTGCTTCATATTAATAAACTCCAAAATCTTTGTTTCCCTCAACTCTAACAAGAAGAACCTATCCAAAAAAGTAACAACAAACTTCTCCCATTCTATGGGCCCTGCATTTCTAGCCTTTTTTGCTTTCCACTATTTAAACAATGAGTGTGCCATATCCTGTAACTGATATGTGGCTAACTCAACACTTTCACTAGCTTTCAACCCTAAAATATCTATAACTTTCTGCACCTGATCAAGAAATTCTTAAGGGTCCTCATCTGATCTAGCCCTAGTAAAAGGTGGAGGGTTCATTCGAGTGAAATCCAGAATCCAGGCTACCACAGTATTGGCAATTGGGTTGGCTGGAAGAACAATTGTGTATTCATTCTAGGCTACCACAGAATGAGCTAGGGTGGTGAAATCTACTCTGAACTCAACATGGGAGACATGTTCATCCAGAGGATCAGGCTGGATGGGCCGGGGTTCTGGCTGGTCTCCCGTTCCTCTTCCCTTAGTCCTCTTTGGAGGCATGTTCTATAAATACAAAAGAAACTTGGATTAGACATAGATTTTAATAAGATCTCATACTCACTCGCACGATATAAGTACTGATATAATAGCCTAGGAAATTTTTCATTGAAATTTTGTGTGTAAACGTGTTGCGTTCTATATTCAAGAATGAATTATAAATTTTCCATATGTAATGTCTTAGATTATGACCCACCATTGGGTAGATTATCGAATAATCTTTCCAATGATATATGGATCATCCAAAACAGACACCCGAGCGATGAGTTATGAACATTCCAATCGAACCGTGAATAGTAGTGAAGAGTAAAACATGTAGAAAAAAGTACTGAGGCCTAGCGTATTTTTGCTCTAACTTTAAATGATCATAACTCCTTGTACATAATGATCTGGGTGATCTACTATATATCAATGGAAATCTCTACGAGTCCTCTTTCCAATGAAATTGGTTTCATCCAATTTTTCTATCGGATCAAAAAGTTATAGTCGACCAACTTTAGCCTACCAAAAAAGAATTTTTGGATCAACTTCAAATGATCGTAACTCCTCGTACACAATGATCTGGGTGAGATACTATATATCAATAGAAATATATGAGAGTTCTCTTTCTAATGAAATTGGTTTCATCCAATTTTGATATTAGAGTAAAACGTTATGGTTGATCTACTTCAAACTATCAAAACAATCCACCAAAGGATAGATTCGAGAATTATTTGATTTTTAGGGGCGTTTTGTTCATTCCCCCTCACCCAAAATCCATCCAAATCCTATATTAAATCCTATTAGAAGCATTATATGTTATATTTCATCAAATTCCCTCAAAAAGAAAACCCTAAGCTCCTACATCCAACTTCAAGAACCTCCAAAGTTCACCATTAATTTTGCAAATTTATTCAAGATTTCAAGTTCCTAGTTCAAGAACTCCAAGAACCATCATTCAAAGGAATGATTAACATCTCAAAAATGAGTATTGATCTAAAGTTCATCATTCAACGTATGTGGGGTTTTTTTAACAAGAACTCTCTTTCATTCTTGTGCCAAAAAATAATTTTCTTTACAAAGGCATGATTTTTATTTGATTTTTACGAATTTGAAGCATGAACCCATATCTTATGATGATTATTACAAAATCTTAATGTTTATAATTTTGAAAGATGAATTTACATGAGTGGAGATATAAAGCATGAATCTTGAATGATATTTATCATGATTTTGATATTTGGGTCGTGAATCCCCATTGGATATTGTATTTTTTTAGAAAGTGTGTGTTATAAGCACGTTGATGTTAAATATTTGAGATATTTTGAATGATTTGACCTTTTGATCTTAATGGAGTTATTTTGAACTCGAGTGTGAAAGAAATCAACAACGTGGTTGATTTTGATAGATGGGAAGTATGATGGCTCTTACTGAAATTTTTTTATTGTGGATTGTCTTTGAAATGATATAAGCTAAGTCTGGGAGAAATCTTTAGAACCGAGTGGGAGGTATATAGCGACCTTACTTCCCTAGAAATACATGTCCCTATAGGAGTGAGCCTGGGGCTGATTTATATAGTGATCACTAGTTTGTGTGGATTTGATATCGATAGTCCTACTCCGATGGAAAGGATAGGACGGCTCTCCCCAACGTGGGTTGTACGTTGGACTCCATGTAGCTTACATGGTTTATGTTGGTTATAGGATCTCCCAGTGTGTCTGTGTTTCCTTGTGTATATGCTGAATGGTGAAGTGATCTGAAAGTTGAATTGTGAAAGTTATTCTTTCAAAGATTTAAATGATATTTACATTATGAGAATTGATATTCTTGATGAACTGAAAGTGATTGACAAATTATATGATGACTCACATGTGTTATTGTACTTATTTCATCCTCTCATGATTATGATAATTTTCTTCGGGCTATGTGAGTCTTTCATACATCCTGCATATTTCTTATAAATATTTATAATGATATTTGTACAACTGCATACACCCCCATATACTCGATTCCTTTCCATAGGACTAACCTACATCTTCGGATGTGGGCTGCATTTTCTCGAAATGTAGGTTCAGGTGCTTAGTTCCAGGTTCGACATTAATTCTTTGGGCACGCTGTTCTACGTCTTCTATTGTGGTGAGTCTCATGTTCTGAGGACGTGATGTCTGATGTTGGTTTTGTGGAATTTTTTACATTTGATAACTGAGTATGGGTCAGTTGGGGCATGTCTCAATGGCTCACTGGTTTTATTATTTTCTTAGAGGCTTGTCAGACTACTATAGATGTTGGGAGTTGACTAATAAGTCATATTTTGTTATCTTTCTTAAATTCTTTTATTCTTGGATGATGATTACTCTGTTGATATTTGAGGGTTATTTATGGAAACCCCGTTGATTTGTGTTAAACTGAATGAAAATGGCTCAAAGGGTTAGCTTGGGTCTACTCATAGCCTCAAGCACCGTGTGATGCTCCGGGACTCATTTTCTAGGGCGTTACAACTGAAAGAAGGGAAACTTTTCCTAAAACACCTAATAGCCTTTTGCCTATAAGTGTGGCATGTTGCACACCCATGTAAAAGACTCTACTAGATATGGCTTTTAGACTTCCTAGGACTCTAGTGAACTTTAGACTCTGATACCAAGCTTGTAACATCTCGAGTCTGTACCCCGGATGCTACACAGTGCTTATATTCTCAAAGGACCACAAGCTAACCCATGATTGGTACCTTCTGCAATAGCTGAATAGTAATACTGTAAATATGCAGAAATTATGCAAAAAACATTCCATAAGGTTCAATACTATAATAAAACTGAATACAGTATAACAATACCTAAACCGAAATATCTGCCTGAAACATACTCTATTCTGAAAAGCCTCTAAACTATCTAAAACGTGAAGTTGATGGAACAAGTCCCCAACTAACTCTGGCTACTAAAAATTAAACTGAAATGCTTAAATAATAATCATGTCCTCGAACTATGAGGACTCACCCCTAACTCTGATTGCTGAAAATCTATAACTGCTAGGAATGGTCAGGAGTCCGTGCGTCTGAACCTATGATATAAGACATCATGCAAAATAGAAAAATATGTGTTAGTACTTTGAATGTACTGGTATGCTAAGTGAGGTAAGTTGAAATGTATGGGTTCATATGCATGAACAACACTGACTAAATTACATGAATATAACTGAATAAGAGTACATGCATAAATACATAAACTATAACTGAGATCGTGATAGCACTGGATACTGAGTTCTGAATTACTGATTTACTGATATATGAGTTTATTGTACTATGTAGCTGATAACAAAGTGAGTGTATCTGACAGTGTTTTTCTTGTGGAACTATACTAAGTTCTGTACTGAACTGACTGACTATATTTGATAGTCCTAAATCTGCAGGACTAAACTGAGTTCTTTTCTAAGACTAGAACTGATATTGTGACTGTAAAGGGCAATAATCTAAATACATGCCCCTTTATGAATAGATTGGGTTCCAACCAGTAAACCCATTTAGAAGGGTGTCAATACTATGCTATGGCTAAAGACAAGCTATGAGTCAACCCTCTCTAATAGAAAGCTCTTTCATCAACCCTTACAAGTAGAAAAACTCGAATAAGATGTATTAACCCTCATAATATGTGGCAGGAAGATATCTCAACCAACGTTGGCTACATATTTCGATAACACAAGGATTGCTACTAAGGGTCAAACCCTCTGCTGGCAGGAATTCCCCCATCCCTGGGTTAACTCGGTGCTGAATCCTACTCCCAACTGAATAGACACTGAACTGATATTTTATTCATAGTAGGATTGATGAACTATTACTGATTATACTGTCTAACTGAATTAAACTATGTTCACTAAGTTTCTTTGACTGATGGAATACTACTAAATTCTGTTAACTGGTTGAATTAACTGTGGCTTGAACTGAATACTAAACTAGACTGGACCGATACTAAGTCTACTAAGTTTTTCCTGAGTTCTATAACTGACTGAGAATACTACTAATCATGACATGATTGATACTAATCATGACATGATTGATACTAATCATGACATGATTGATACTATCCTGAGACTTATCATGGCTCTAGATAATCAGCTAAATTATCGGGTATTAAATATCTCCAGGACTCGATAGCATAAATTATAAGACATGGAACAATCGTGAAAATTATAAATAACTACTAGATCATTATTCATTCATTAGGACATTCTAGAAAACACTTGCATGACATGAACATGAATACATGCTAACATGATATAATTTCATTGTTTAATTCTCAAGAACAACTCATCAAACACTTGGAAGGCATGTATATGCACATAGTACTAATCAACACATAAGCATCACAATTTCAAGTCTTTAATATGAATTCACATCATACTACATACATAATAGTTGTTTTTATATAAATCTTGCTCTTAATAATGGAATAAAAATCCAATCAACATTATAATCATGAATACTTTTGAATACAAATCATGGAAAGCATGAAATCAAGCTACTTGAAGTTTAAAAGATTTTCTTGGACTCTAAGGGTGGATGAAACCCTTGGATGAATACTTGACATACCTTGGTTGCTAAATTCTTCAAAATTAGTGGTGGAATCTTGAGCATTGAAGTTGAAATTCAATCACCTAAGGTTTTTATTTTTGAGAAATTTGTGAAATAATAAGTGTATGTTGAAAATAAAATGCTAAATTTCATGTTTTAGGGTTGAATAGGGGTGGGAAAAAGAACTTAATACCCCTGAGGATGCGTCTTTTAATGACTAAAAACTTAATTGTCAACGTGTAGATCAATGCACCACATAAATGCGATGGCCAACTTGCCACCTCAAGTCCGCGTCAGTTCACTGGAATTTGCACTGAGCTGAGGGAAAATTTATTTTTCTATGCTATGGACGATGCGGCGCATTGAGATCGTGTTGACTCACTATTTTGGTTACTTGAACATGGTCTAAACGAGGTCCAAGAAATCCAAAACTTGTTCGGGGACACCTACTAACATTTTTTATAATGAATTAATCTAAAGATCGATATTTTAAGGTCATAAGAGTCGTGAAATAGAGTTTCCAACTTACGAAGTCCAAAATATTACTAAGTGTATATACTTAGCTAGAATTTTCTAAGTATGAGGACCCCTTAGCAAGTTTAAAAGACTGAGTTGAGCTTAGGATTTTGTAGGATCTTACAACTATGTGCCACCATAGGTTTAAGTCCCAATATGGGTTAAGTCAATGATCACTAATAGTAAGGTGTTATTTTGATGGCAATAGTAGGACAACTCTCCCCAACGTGGGTAAGACATTCAATTCCATGATAGCTCAAATAGTTTATGTTGGTTAGAAGAACCTCCCTAAGAAAGAATAAAAGTAAAGATGTTAGAACTAAGTTTTATGATTGATAAATTTTATCCTTATGCTTTATTACTCATGTTTATTATTTTGAAGTCTTTGTTTTATTCAAGCCCAAAGTGATTCATTTACACTTATTGTGCATTATTTGACAATCTATGTGCATATTGAGATATTGTTTTACTTATGCATTCACCCCCACATACTCAGCACATTACATAAGTACTGATCCACATATACGTTTATGTGCTGCATTATTTCATAATGTAGGTTCTGTTGCTCAACTTCAGCAGCATAATTGACTATGGGCATCTCCACCTATATGGCATCTCCACCTATATCTTGACATTTGGTGAGACCTCATAGTTTGATGATCTATTTTATCAGGCTTTGACATTGATGAAGTATTTTAGTTATTTGACTTTGGTTAAGTTTGGGGCAGTTGGGGCTTATCCCATTGGCTCTCTAGTTAGAACTAGAGGCTTGTCTGATGATTTTTTATTTTAGATTCAGAACTACTAATTTTCAAGATTTACGAGTTTAATATTTTCAATTAAAATATCAATTTAGTTAACTTAAGATTTCAAATATTAAGTTTACTTTTATCATGAGTTTCAAGATTAGAAGGCCTAAAGGATTAGCTTGGGACTAATCGTAGTCTTAAGCACTATGTGGCGTCTATGGGGTACTTCTAGGGCATTAAAAACTTGGTATCAAAGCCTGAGGTCTTAAAGAGTCCTAGGGAGTAAGACAAGTCGAGTTATGTAGAGTCTTGATAATGGATATGAAGCGCACCATATTTATGAACAAGTGGCTACAGGATGAGTTAGGATACAATATTTATTTCATGATCTATCGTGCTTATAGTTGTTTCTATCTACTTTAACTCATGCTTTTACTTGATAGAATATGCCTCGTAGTTGAGCCAATGCATGTAAAAATGGTGACTAACTATCCATGTGCGCTGATCCTCTTAATGATAACGTGTCTCATACTAAATTTCAGGCTACCTTTCAGGCATTGGCCCAAGATGTGAATGCTAATGATCATGACAACCAACAAGAGGTAGTCCCACTTTAGAACAATGGTAATCTAGCTGTAACCAGGATTCATAATTTCATAAGGATGAACCCACCAGAGTTCCATAGGTCAAAAGTGGATGAGAATCCATAACTCTTCATTGATTAGGTGAGAAAGACCACTCAAATCATGCAATTACTAAGAAGAAAAGTTAGAATTTTCATCCTATTGGCTGAAGGATGTTTCTTATGATTGGGTTGTTATATTGAAAGAAGGTAGAAGTAAGAATGCAGCTTATATGAGTTGGCAGGTGTTTCAGAATATATTTTTGGATAGGTTCTTTTCCCGTAAGACTAGGGAATCCAAGGTTGAGAATTTCATGAACTTGAGGTAGGCATCTATGATAGTGAAGGAGTACTTTCTTATGTTGACTCAGTTGTCTATGTATGCTCCCGAGTTAGTAGTTTACCCTAGATCTAGTATGAGTAAGTTTGTTAGTGGAGTGTCTAATTTGATAGTCAGGGAGTGTAGGATTTCCATGCTTGTTGGGGATATGGATATTTCTAGGTTGATGACTCATTCTCAGCAGATTGAGGCAAAAACGCTGATGGAAAAAAGAGAAGAGAAATAAGAAGACAAAAATTGGGAAGTTCGAGTATGGTCAACCAAGTTCTAGAGGGGGAAACCATTTGTAATTTTAGGGTCATTCTTCAGTTCCAGAACCGTCTTCAACCAGTGCCTTTGTACCAGGACCAAGCAGGAGCAGTGGGACAAAACTTCTATTTCTAGGTCTCAGTATAGTGTTGGAGAGTGTTTGATGGGAAAAGGGGCTTGTTATGGATGAGGAAAGTTGGGTCACAAAATCAATAAGTGTTTGTATGCTAAGTTAGAAACTAAGGATGTTCGTCCTCAGACTCAAGATACCAATGTACCAGCTCATCCAGGTCACCCAACTCCTCAACAGGGAGAACTATCCAGTACCTGTGGTGGTCAATGCTAGAATCGGTTTTATGCTTTGCCTTTTGGTCAGGAGAAGGAGATTTCACCAAATATTGTCATCGGTATGATTCTTACCTTATATATTGATGTATATGTATTGTTAGACCCAGGGTTAAATCTGTCCTATGTGACTCCATTGATTACAGTAAATTTTGGGACCAAACTAGAAAATCTCTCTAAGACCTTTTCAGTTTCCACCCCTGTGAGTGAATGAATTATTGCCATATGAGTTTATAAGAAATATCCTATCACTTTCTTATATAACATCATACTAACAGACTTAATATAGTTAGAAATGGTGGATTTTAATGTTATTCTAGGCATGGATTAGTTTCATTCATGTTATGCATCAATAGATTATCACGCCCAAGTTGTAAAGTTCTCATTTCCTAATAAGGAGGTTTTTGAAAGGGAAGGTAGTCCTGCATCCCTCAAAGGTCATTTCATAGCTTACCTTATGAGTAAAAGTTGTTATCAAAAGGGTGCATCTATCATTTAGTTCAAGTCAAAGATACTAAGTCTGAGACTTCAATAATTCATTCAGTCTGGGTAGTCAATGAATTTCTTGAGGTCTTTTCTGAAGATTTCCCAAGGGTACCTCAAGATAGAGAAATGGTATTTAATATTGATCTTTTCCCTGATATTCGATATATCTCCATTTTTCCTATCGTATAGCTCCGTCCAAGCTTAAAAAGTTAAAAGAATAACTTAAAGAACTCTTAGATTAAGGTTTCATAAGGCGTGGTGTCTCTTGGTGGGGCGCTCTAGTTATTTTAGTGCGTAAGAAAGATGGCTCGCTCTAAATATACATGGACTACCACCAGTTAAACAAAATCACAATCAAAAATAAATATTCTCTTCCCAAGATTGATGACTTATTCAACCAGCTTTAAGGTGCAATTTATTTCTCTAATATAGTTCTCAGATCCGTTTATCATCATCTTAGAATCAGATAATATGACATTCCAAATACAGCCTTAAAAACTCAGTATGGTCACTTTGAATTTCTAGTTATATCTTTTGGACTAACGAATGCTCCAGCAACTTTCATGGACTTGATGAACAGAGCATTCAAGAAGTACTTGTAAATGTTCATCATAGTCTTTATTGATGACATCCTTGTCTATTTGCATTGTGAAAATAATCTTGAAGACCATCTCAAAATTCTATTACAGACTCTTAGAGACCATCAGTTATTCACCAAATTTAGTAAGTGCGAGTTTTGGAATAGATTAGTAGATTTTTTTGGCCATATTTTTTCAGGTGATGGCATTAGAGCTGACCCCCAATAGATCAAAGCAGTGAGAAACTAGCCCAAACTCATCTCTCCATTAGATATCCAGAGTTTCTTGTGTTTAGATGGCTATTATCGATGATTTCTTGAAGAATTTTCTTTCATTTCTTCTTCCATGTCTAGAATAACCTAGAAGAAAGTTAAATTTTAGTGGTCAGATTTATGCGAGAAGAGTTTTTAGTAGTTTAAGACTTGACTCACTTCTGCTCTAGTCTTAGATCTTCCAGATAGCACAGATGGGTTCGTAGTGTATTATGATGCTTCTAGAGTTTGTCTTGGTTGATTATTAATGTAGAGAGGTAAGGTAATAGCCTATGCCTCTAGAAAGCTTAAACCCCATGAAAACCCATGATCTTAAGTTAGAAGTTGTTGTTTTTGCCTTAAAATTTTATAGGCATTATCTTTATGAGGTTCATTTAGATGTGTTCACAAATCATAAAAGTATGTGTTTTCACAGAAATATTTGAATCTTTATCAGAGAAGGTGGTTAGAATTGTTGAGAGATTAAGATATGAGTGTGTTGTATCATCTGGTCAATGTCAATATAGTGGCAGATTCTCTTAGTAGATAGTCTATGGGTAGTGTTTCTTATTTTGAGAATGAAAAGAAGAAGTTAGTCCAAAAAATTCATCAGCTTGCTAGGTTATGGGTTTGGTTAGTTAATTTAGCTGAGGGTGGTATATGATTTTAGAATGGTTTAGAATTTTCTTTGTTTGCCAAATTAAAAGAAAAGCAAGATAAGGTTTCTTGGTTAAGTTGAAGAAATTAGTTAGATGTCAAAAAGTAGTGGTTTTCTCCCAAAGGGAGATAGTGTATTGCGATGTCAGGTAGACTATTTTTTTCATGTGTAGATGGTTCGAGACAATGAATACTTGCAAACGTTCATTGTGTGTGTTACTCTATACACCTAGGAGCCACTAAGATGTACCATGATTTGCGGGAAATTTATTGGTGGAGTTACATAAAGAGGGATATTACATTGTTTGTAGCTATGTATCCTAATAGTTAGTAGGTTAAGGTTGAGCACCAGAGGCCAAGTGTAACATTTCAAAAGTTCAGCATCCTCACTTAGAAGAGGGAAGTGGTGAACATAGATTTTGTGATAGGCTTTCCCTATTTGAATCATCAACATGATTCGATCAGGGTTTTTGTAAATAGAATGAACAAATCAGCCCACTACTTGCCAGTCCATAATTCCTATTCAGCTGAGGATTACACCAATATCTATGTTAGAGAGTTGGTTAGATTGCATGGAGTTCCATTGACTATCATTTCAAATAGAGGTACTCAATTTACCTATTACTTTTGGAAAGCTTTTCAGAAGGTTCTTGGTACCTAAGTTCGTCTCATTACAACTTTTCATCCTCAGATAGATGGTCAAGTAGAGAGAACCATTCAGACCCTAGGGGATATATTGAGGGCATGTGTTATTGACTATAAGGGTACTTGGGATGATCACTTACCATTGATAAAGTTTTCCAATAATAAGAGCTATCAATCCAGTATTCAGATGGATCCATTTGAGTCTCTCTATGGGAGGAGATGTAGATCCCCTATTAGTTGGTTTGAGGTATGTGAGACTTCTTTGATAGGTCCATATTCTATTTTTGATAGGATGGAGAAAGTTCAGTTAATCAGGGAGAGTCTTAAGAAAGCCTAAAGCTTAGAGAAATCCTATGCAAATATAAAGAGAAGAGATCTTGAGATTGAGGTTGGTGACCTGGTTTATTTAAAGATCTCTTCCATAAAAGAAGAGAAGATATTTGGCTAGAAGGGGAAGCTTAGTCCCAGATATATTTGTCCTTACAAAATCTTAAGTCATTTTGGGAAGGTAGTGTACGAGCTTGAGTTGCCTGAACATTTGGCATCATGCATCCAGTGTTTCATGTCTCCCTACTAAAGAAGCGTATTGGTGAACTAGTTGTTGCAGTTCCTTTAGAAAGCACAGATATTCAGGATAGTCTTTATTATAAAGAAATCCCAGTGAGATCCTTGATCGCTAGATTCGAAGACTCAAAAACAAAGAATTTACCTTGGTCAAAGTTCTTTAGCGAAATCAGATCATTGAGGGAGCCACATGAGAAGCAGAAGCATAAATGCATACTAAGTAGCCTCATCTTACCTCCACGAATTCAAACTCAGCTTAAGGTAATAGTTGTCCTTAGATTATCTCTTTGCCATTCTCATTTCCAACTATATAATCATCTTTAATGTCATTACATGCATTCACGAATCAGTTCAATTATGCAACATGTTTCAGGCTTAGTCCTCTAATCATGTTTTCAGTTATGCATGTTCAGTATGTAATCTCAGTTCCTCTGTATTCTCAGCTCAATCAGTCTCATTCAAGGATGAATGTTCCTAAGGGGGAGATATTGTAATACCCCAAACTTTTCCTTCTTCACTTCAGTTTATAGTGCATGCATAAGAGGCTTAGAACCTGAAAATTTCACTAAGTGTTTGGGACTTAGTCTTATTTTTGGCCTCTTAACTTTGAGTATTTTTAAACTGACCTTCTCGACCTCAAGACATTATTTTTTGAGTTAATTCATGTTCAGGGGTGTAAGAATCATGCCTCGGGAAAGTTTTGGATTTTTCAAAAGAGGATTGGGCACATTTGAATTTCTATTCCAAAACCTCACCTTTATATTGGCGCATCACGGTGGGTATAGTGATCAGCCCTTAACCACATTGTGATGCCCCTTTTATCAGCCTTCCAATTGCAAATTTAATTTCCTAAGGGTAGATACACCTTTTTCCCTCAACATAGTTTGTAAAAACACGAGATTAAGCTTCAATTAAGGCATTATTTGCCCATTCTCCATTAATTTTCTCTCAAAGAAATCTTAACCTTCTCCCAAGAACATGTAATTCGATTACATTCTATTCAAGATAAACCAAGAATCCAAGTTCCCAATTTGAGAATTTTTAAGAAAACCTTCAAAATCATCTCTAAGGGTTTCAAGTTCAAGATATCTATACTAAGTCAAGTCTATTAAGGTATGTGGGGTTATAAACAAGGATACTCTTTCATCATTGTGACAAAAACTTATTTTAAAGTTAAGATTATACAAATTACAATTAGGGTTCATACCCAAACTATTTTGATTTGAGTTTGTGAAATTATAAATTGCTTTGAGTATTGATGTGCATATTTATTCTCATCTATTTATGCTTTGACTTGAAGATTTATGTTATGGATTGAATTTCATTATCTTGACTTTATATTGTTGAAAGATTTCAAGATGATTATTAACAATGAAGCTTTACTGTGAAATTGAGAATTTAAGTATATATTGTCTAAACCCCAAATATAAGTTTTGAGATTTCAAGACTATGATCATAAAATTCTTTGATAATTTTATACCAAGACTTAAAGTAAATTTTGATATCTTGATCCTAACCTAAGATGTGGAATCCACATTTGTTCATCTTGAATATGGTTTAAATCAAAGAGAAGCATAAATAGTTTTCATTATACAAATTCTTGTACTATTTTAAGGTGAATTTCCTAAAGTATGAGCATATAAGTAATATGGTAGTAGTATTTAGCACCGAGTTGAGTATAAGTCCGAGGTCGCTTGCCCCAGAACTATGTGCCACCATAGGTTTAAGTCCCAATATGGGTTAAGTCAGTGATCACTAAGATTAAGGTTCTATCCTGATGGCAAAGGTAGGAAAACTCTCCCTAAAGTGGGTAAAACGTTGGACTCCATGATAACTCACATTCTTTATATCGGTTAGAAAGAACCGCCCTAAGAAAGAATAAAAGTAAAGTTGTTAGAACTAAGTGTTATTATTGAAAAATTTTATCCTTACGCTTTATTACTCATGTTTATTATTTTGCAGTCTTTGTTTTATTCAAGCCCAAAGTGAGTCATTTACACTTAGCATGTATTATTTAAAAATTAATGTGCATATTGAGATATTATTTTAAATAATTCTTTCAACCCCACATACTCAGTGCATTCCGTAGGTAGGTACTGATATATATATATGTCTATGTGCTACATTGTTTCATAATGTACATTACGGTGCTTAATTCCAGCAGCGTGATTGACTACGGGAATCTTCACCTACATCCCGATGTTTAGTGAGTTCTCATAGTTTAAGGACCCATTTAATCAGACTTTGACATTTATGAATATTTTAGTTATTTGATTTTTCTTTAAGTTCGTGTCAACTAGGCTTGTCCCAATGCCTCTTTAGTTAGAATTGGAGGCTTGTCCTACTATTTTCTATTTTAGATTCAAATGTGTTTATTTTCAAGATTTTCTAGTTTAAGATATTCAGTTAAGATATTAATTTAGTTATCTTAAGATTCCATATGTTAAGTAAACTTTTATCGTGAGTTATAAGATTAGAAGGCCTAAAGGGTTAGCTTGGGACTACTCGTATACTTAAGCACCATGTGACGTCCAGGTTGTACTTTTGGGGCGTTACAAATATACTGACTGGAGGAAATCATATCACAACTCTAGAACCCTCACAAGACAAATCGACTACACCCTCGACAAATTCGACTCCTACTGCAAAAACAGTGAAGCCAGATATTCCAAAAGAATGGAACCATGATGCCACCTATCCAAATGAACTCAATATTAGAAATTATGAGGATTGAGTGAAAACCACAGTGTCATTAAGGAGACAAGCATTTCTTGCCCTTGTGTCCCAAATCAAACCAAAGAAAATTGATGAAGCTCTCAACGATGAATCATGGGTTGAAGCTATGAAAGAAGAACTAGAACAATTTGAATAAAATCAAGTTTAAACTCTAGTTAAAAGACCAAAAAACTGCTTAGTAATTGGGACCAGATGGGTCTACAGAAATAAGGTAAATGAAGAAGGTAAAGTTGTCAGAAATAAAGTCAGGCTCGCAGCTCAAGGCTACTCTTAGCAGGAAGGTATTGATTATGACAAGACCTTTTCCCTCATGGCAAGTTAAGAGTCAACACAAATTTTATTATCTTTTGCCACGTTCAAATATTTTATGTTATATCAGATGGACATAAAAAGTGCTTTCTTAAAAGGCTCTATTCATGAGGAAGTTTTTATAAAACAACCCCCTGGTTTTGAAGATCTTTTATTTCCAAATCCTTTTCTATGTTATCAAAAGAAATCTACGGCCTCAAACAAGCTCCAAAGGATTGGTATGAGATACTGAGTACTTTTCTACTAAAGAATAATTTTCAAAGAGGTAAAATTGACTCAACTTTGTTCATTCAAAAGCTTGATTCAAACCTCCTCATTATGAAAATTTATGTTGATGATATCATTTTTGGTAGTTCTAAAATCTCTATGTGCGAGAAATTTGCTAATTTGATGATAGGAGAATTTGAAATGAGTCTTATGGGTAAGCTCACATTATTTCTGGTATTACAAATCAAACAAACTCCCAAGGGAACCTTCATCAGTCAAGCCAAATACACGAAAGAACTCATAAAAAAGTTTGGCATGGAAAAGGAAAGGGCCTATGGAACACCCATGAGCCCATCCACAAGCATTGCTTCATACTTGGCTGGAAAAGACGTTGATGAAAAGATGTACCAAGGGATGATCGGATCTCTAATCTACTTAACTACAAGTCATCCAAACATTATGTTTAATGTGTGTAAATATGCCAGATTCCAATCGACTCCCAAGTAATCTCATCTCACTGCCATCAAATGAGTCATTCAATATCTAATAGGAACGTAAGACCTTGGTCTATGGTATCCCTGTTCCTCTCACTTTGATAATCAGATATTCAAATGTTGATTTTGTAGGAGATAAAAGTGATAGAAAGAGCACCAGTGGAACATGTCAAATTCTTGGTGATGCTCTTATTTCATGGTATAGCAAGAAATAAACTTTTGTTGCTCTCTTAACCATAGAAGTTGAATACATAGCTATCGGAAGTTGTGGCACTGAAATCTTATGGATTATGCATCAGCTTCTTGACTTTGACTTATCTTTTGAATTTGTTCCTATTATATGTGATAACACTAGTACCATTAGCCTATCTAAGTATACTATGCATCACTCTAGGGCTAAACATATTGATATCAAGCATCATTTCATTCGAGACCATGTAAAAAATGATGAATTTTGCCAAAATTTTGTTGACTCTTAAAATCAACTAGAAGATATCTTTACCAAACCCCTGCTAGAAGAAATATTTTTCTCTCTAGGAAAAAGGCTTGGTATTTTTAGCATTCATGATATTTAAAACCTTTCTGCTTTATTATTGTGCATTCCTTTGTTTGCGTATTGCCTGTGTATTTTTTTCTTTATTATGTCAAAGAGGGAGAAACGCAGGAATAAAAAAGTAGCATACCAATTAGGGGGAGCAGGGCAAGTTTACATATCATCTAATACTTACCCAAGTTATGGGGAGCAAGCTGACAGACAGGGAATTCAACTGATGTTTACTATTATTGTCATTATCAAAAAGGGAGAGATTGTTGCCCTCCTAACATTATGTTTTAATAATGATAAACTAAAAACTATATCTTTGTAGTTGCTATTGTTAGAAAGATAAAGGAAGACGGCTCCAGAAATATAAGGATATAAAGAATGGAAGGACACCCACGGTATACAAGGCAAATCAAACACAACAAGAACAAATGGAAAAAGAATCTCATCTCCAAATGTCACGAAAAATCATTTCAAAATATTGGTAGATATAGAAGATCACGGCATAGCAAATGGAACTTAAAAACAATACAAGAATATGGTAAGAAGATCAATGAAATATCATGGAAATAGAAGAAGAATCACAATCCCAATAATAAAGGCCGACCATATCAATCAGGAAGAAAAGATCAAGAACACATTTAGAAAGAAATCAATCTCTACAAAATAAAAAAGAAAAATAGATCACGGACATATCCAATATGGACGTGATCCAAAGCCATATATGGACATATCATACGGCTATATTCCTCAATCAAGGAATGACTTTACATCCTTTATTAAAAAGAAATATCATGAGTTTTTGTATGAAAAGTAGTAGCAAAAGACTATCAGAGATGAAAATCGAAGACAAACACTTTTCATGCAACTTTAAGGAGAAAATTCAAAGTGTCTCATTCTTAGTCTTGCAAATCTCTGTAACTTCAGTTTACAATTGTTATGTAAGAGTAGGATCGAGTAAACTATGTAACATCAACTAAAGTTGTGTCACAAGATCTGAAGAGCAAAATAAGTCATGAGAACTTGTTTCTTATCATTGTACTCGAGCCAATCTTTCAACTATCTAAGGAAACTTTGAAACCCAAGGGGAATGGACATAGGCACTACATTGGTATACCGAACTAGGATAAATCTTTGTGTTATTACTTTACATTTTGTTATTTACTTACTTAACTGTTCAAAGTTTAATCTATTTGTGAAACATTCTGATCTGCAAGTGAGTCGACTGTGAGGAGTCAGTAGTTGACTTATAGAAAGAAATTTCAATCCCCCTCCCCCCTGCCTCTTGAATTTCAAAACCAACCAATAGGATATCTACATCTCCTCCCATACAGAGCCTCAAATAGAGCCATCTAAATACTAGAGTGATAACTATTGTTATAGGCAAACTCAATCAAAGGTAAGTGGTCATCTCAGTTACCTTTAAAGTTTATAACATATGCTCTCAACATGTCCTCTAGGGTCTGAATGGTACTCTCCATCTAACCATCTGTCTGAGGGTTAAAAGTTGTCCTAAGATGAACTAAGTACCAAGACCCTTCTATAAAGTTTTCCAAATATGAGAGGTAAACTGAGTACCTCTATCTGAAATGATAGACAATGGAATCCCATGCAACTTAAAAAACTTCATAAGTAAAGCCTCGCATAATCCTCAACTGAATAAGAAGTATGAACTAGTAAGAAATGAGATAATTTGGTTATTCTATCCACAATGACCTATATCAAATTATGCTGACGATGTGTGCAAGGTAACCCTTTCACAAAGTCCATGTTCACTACTTCCCACTTCCAAGTGGGGATACTAAACTTCTAAAGTGTACCACTAGGCCTCTGGTGCTCGACCTTAACCTACTAATAGTTTGAAAACTTAACCATAAATTCTGCAATATCCTTCTTTATACTACTCCACCAGTAGATTTCCTGCAATTCAAGGTTCATTTTAGTAGCCCCTAGATGGATAGAGTACCACATACTATGCACTTCTTCTAGAATTCATTATCTCAAATCATCAACTCACGGATCACATAACCTACCCTGGCAAAGAAGCACACCATCCCCCCTTGGGAGAAAACCTCTACCTTCTGCTCTTTAACTTTTTTCTTCAACTTAGCTAAACTGGATCCATATATTGCTTCTCTTTCTCTTGTGATCAGTGAACACGTCAACATGAACCCCATAAAGATAGTGCCCTAAAATTTTTAAGGCAAAGACAATAGCTGCCAACTCAAATCACGGGTAGGGTAATTCTTATCATAGGGCTTAAGTTGTATAGAGGCATAGGCTATGACCTTACCTCTCTGCACCAAACAACAACTATGACCAACTCTAAAAGTATCACAGTAAACTACATACCCATCTAAACCATCTAGCAAATTCAAAACTGGAGTAGAAGTGAATCGAGTCTTCAACTCCTGAAACTATTCTCGCATGAATCTGACCACTAAAATTTGACCTTCTTCTAAGTAAATAGAGACATGGGGGAAGAAATAAAATAAAACCCTCCAAAAAATTGTCTGTAATAGCCAGCCAAACTCAAGAAACTCTTGATATCTAATAGAGAGATGGGTCTAGACCAGTTTCTCACTACTTTAATCTTTTGAGGATCAACTCGTATGCCATCATCAAAAACTATATGGCCAAGCAAATTTACTTATCTTAACCAAAATTCGCACTTATTGAATTTAGCAAACAACTGATAAGCTCTAAGGGTCTGCAACATAATTCTCAGATGGTCTACATGATCATTCTTACTACATGGAATAATCAAGAATGTCATTAATGAAGACTTTGACAAACATGTCAAAATACTATTTAGAAACTCTGTTCATCAAGTCCATAAATGTTGTAGGGGTATTCGTTAGTACAAATAACATAACTAAGAATGCAAAGTGACCATACCAAGTTATGAAAGCTGTCTTTGAAATGTCTCATTCTCTGACTTTGAGCTGATAATAGACAGATTTGAGGTCTATCATAGAAAAATAACTTGAACCCTGAAGTTGGTTGAATAAGCCATCAATTCTATGGAGTGGATACCTATTATTAATTGTGACTTTTTTCAACTGACGATAGTCGATGCACATTCTAAGAGAACTATCTTTCTTGTACACGAACAAGACTAGAGCGCCATGGAAATACACTAGGCCTGATGAAACCCTTATCTAAAAGATCTTTTAACAATTCTTTAAACTCCTTAAGCTTAGCTGGGGCCATTCATCAAGGTAGAATAAATATAGGGTAGGTATATAGAAGGAGATCTATTCTGAAGTGAATTTCCCTTTTGGGAGGAACTCCGAGAAGACCTTCAGGAAACATATCTGGAAATTCATTTACTATAGAAACTAACTCAAGATTCGGAGTCTAAAAAATAGAGTCCTTGACTCAAACAAGATAGTATATACACCCCTTAGATATCATCCTTCTTTCCTTAAGATAAGAAACAATTTGACCCTTAAGCATAGAAGTATTACCCCACCATTCAATAACTTGTTCATTAGGAAACTAAAACCGAACAACTCTATTTTAATAGTCAACTTAGGCACAGCATGAGTGGATCCAATCCAGGCTAAGAATGACATCAAAATCAGTTTTCTTTATCTCTACAAGATCAACTAAGGTGATTTTCAGAGATGTTATGATCGGGCAATTTCTAAACACCCTTCTAGCTATAATAGACTTACTCTCTAGGCTAGATACTAAGAAAGGCTCTACTAATGTTGCGGGACTTACACCAAAATTTATAGCTAAATATGGTGTTACAAAAGAAAATAAACATCCAAGGTAAAATAAAGCATAAACATAAAGATGAAAGACCTGCAGTGTACCCATAACCACATTAAGACAACTTTACAATTATGACGTGGCCATAGGTCGCAATAGAAGTGGAACCCTGCTGAGTCGGGTGACCTGCTGGAGCTGATAAAGATTAGACTAGCCCTGTTGGTTCGAATCCTTTCCCCCATGAGCAACCACTGGACACTCTCGGATTCTGTGACCCATCTTTTCTCATTCTAAACACACATTACTACTAGCCTTACACATACCCCAATGATTCCTACCATATTTCTCGTAGAATGGATTAGTACGACCACTATTAATGCTACCCTAGGACTTAGAGCCTGGCACTCTATCCTGACTGTCTTGCTTGAACTTAGGCACTGGCGCACTAAATTGAGATAGAGTTGGGGCTAAAAATTTCTGACAAAACTAAGAATGATTACCACTTTCATACTTTGGCTGAGAAAAGTTAAAATAACCTATTTGGCCCTTTTATTCTCTCTCTCTCCTTAACCTTTTCCTTCTCAATTTGTTGAGCATGAACCATGAGTATAGATAGGTCTATTTCCTTAATCAACATAGCTATCCTACACTCCTTAACCACACTATTAACTATACCAAAAACAAAAATTACTCATTTTAGACCTATTATCTGCCACCATAGTAGTAGCATACCTCGCCAACTGAGTGAACTTAAGAGAGTACTCCTTTGCACTCATACTAACTTGCTTCAAATTGATGAACTACTAAACCTTAGATTCCATTAACTCTAATGGAAAGAATTTGGCTAAGAAAGTCATGGAAAACTCTTCCCACTCAATAGGCCCTGCCTCCACACCTTGATTTTCCTTCCAATGCTTAAAAAAGGTGTGAGATACATCCTGCAATTGATATACAACCAACTCTGCACTCTTAAAATGAATGGGATAAAGTCATGATAGTGACCCTGTATTCTACGTGAGAGATATGCTCATTCAGGAGATCTTCCTGAACAGGTGGTGGTGCCGGTTGATCCTTCTTCCTTCTTTCATTATTTATTCTAGGAGGCATTGTATGTAAATTAAAGAAAGGATAGGTTGGAAAAATGAATTTAATAGAGCCTATGCTCTTTTGCATAACATGAACATTGAAAGAAAGGATACTTTCTTAAAACTTCTTGTAGCGTCTTATCCAAAAGTGTGGCGCGCTTTATACCCATGTACACAACTCTACTCAATGCGACTTTCAGACTCCATAGTACACTCTAAAACCTTAGTCTCTAATACCAAGTTTTGTCAAGACCCGAGGCTATCCTCTAGTTGCGACAACGGTGCTTATGGCCACAAGTGACCACAAGCTATCCCATGAGTTGGTACCTACTACGAGCACTGAACAAAATAGTAAGACATCACCTATGCGGAAGGTAAGATAATAAAATACTGTAAAACTAAATACTAAAATACAAATCAAAATATGTCTGAAATATATGATAGCAATTGATAACATTGAAATGACTGACTGACTATCTAACTAATTATTTGAAAACCTTTAAACATCATGAGAGGTTGATGGGACAAACCACCAACTAACTCCGAGTGACTTAACATAAGAAAATGTTGGAATAACTAAAATGAATATATTATGTCCTTGATATATGAGGATTCACTACTACTACTGCTGAGTAACATTGAGCTGTCTAAGAATGGTTAGGAAACTGAGTGTCCGAACCTATTTTATAATACAACATAGCACAAAAGAAAAGTATGTGTTCACTACTTTGAATGTAATAGTATATAAGATGAGGACTGGCTAAAATGCCTGAGGTAACAGAGAATGAATGGATGAAAATGTAATAGATAAGAATGCAAGACAAAGCATAAATATATTTCTGAAACAAATTTGAAATATGAAAGACTGAAATTTGTATATCTGAATGACTAAAAACTTGTACACTTAGTCAAGAAAACATGACTGAGATATGCTGAAATACCGATTAAAACTGTGAGGGGTATCAATAATTGACATGCCCCAATCTGAGCTAATTGGGGTCCAACCTATAACCCAGTTGGAAGGGTGTCGTACCGTGCCACTAGTACTAATACTGGCTTTGTGGGCCCACTAATCTATTGTCCCAACGGACTAGGGAGTCAGTCCTAAACTAGCGGGTGACCCCTAAGAGAGTGTTAGTCCTAAACTAGCAGGTGATATCTCATAATCCTATGTTGGCTACAAAGATTTAGAACTTAGGGACTTCTACTAAGGACACAGTACTAACATGCAGGTGATCCCCCATCCCTAGGTTCGCTTGGTACTAAATCCTACTCCAAACTGAACTGACATTGGTACAGAACTGAATTAAGTTTAATTTAACATTATTTCTGATAGTAGTCATCATGATTATATCAACTAAATAAATAATAATATTCATGGTTTAACTGAATCATTACTTTAAAATCTAAAATCATGTAAAACACATAGGTATCAGGTGTTCATAACCCTCCATCACTGAATGATCATAAAGTACAATATTAAAGCTTAAGTTTTTACTATGGGATCATGATTTCAAAGACCCAAAACACAAACATATCATCAAACATATGAGAATCATTAACTTGAACATGGGAATATGTTAAGTATGAGGAAAACAACATTCTTACATGGATAAATTCATAAATTGATGATTTAACATGAATTCACTTAAATATGACATAGGAAACTGAAATTTTAAAGCATGAAACAACCTAACTTTTCATGGGATCATACATAAACTTGAAATGAGTTTAAATTACTAGGGAATATATGAATTTAAACTAGCTTGATCATGTGAAATTCCATACTAAAGGAAAAGCTCCATATTTAAATTAAAAAGAAGGTCTTTGGGCTTGATGGGTGAAAGGAACCAATTGATGAATAACCACATACCTTAACAACTAAATTCTTGAATATTTTCTCTAATGGGAAGCTTGAACTCTTGATTTCTTGAGAATGAAGCTTGAAATTGTTCTTGGAGAAGAATGAGGGTTTCTCGAGAGCAATTGGGAGTGAAAGGGGCAAATAATGCCCGTTTAGGAGTTCCAAATCATGTTATGGACAGATTAGGTGAAGGAAAAAGACTCAAATACCCTAAAAATGCCAAGGAATAAAATTTGGATGGAATAGAGAAGGGAGATAGTAATATGTCGAGTCTACACCCCAGATGTTACACGGTGCTCATATCCCAAAGGAACATAAGCTAAACCATGACTGGTACCTGCTGCAATAACTAAATAGTAATATAGCAAATATACATAAAATAGGCACAAAATATTACATAAGGTTCAATACTAAAATAAAACTAAATATGGTATAATAATACGAAAACTAAAACATATGTCTGAAAATACTTTAGTGTGAAAAAGCCTCTAAACTATCTGAGATATGGAGTTGATAGGACAAGTCCACAACTAACTCTGAACTACTAAAATAAGCTGAACTACAGAAATAATCATCATGTCTTAGAACTAAGAGGACTCACCACTAACTCTGTCAACTGAATATCAGAACTGCTAAGTATGATCAGGAGCCTGCGCATATGAACCTATAATATAAAACATTATAGCGCAAAAGAAAAGTATGCATCAGTACATTAAATGTACTGGTATGCAACGTGAGGTAGGCTAAAATGCATGGGCTCATATACATGAACAATACTAACTGAATGACATGAATATAACTGAATAAGAGTGCATACATGAACACATAAACTATAACTGAGATCGTGATAAAACTGAACACTCGGTTTTGAGTTACTGATTTACTGATATCTGAGTTACTGATACTGTGTAGATGAAAACTAAGTGACTATAATTGATAGTCTTGATTTTGTGGAACTATACTGAGTTCCATTTTAAGCTGAGTGACTATATCAGATAGTCCTGATTTTCTGTAGAACTAAACTGAGTTCTATAATAAGACAGGAACTAAAACTAAGACTATAGGAAGTAACCATATAACCGGCATGCCCTTCTTTGAACTGAATGAGGTCCAATCTATAACCCCAGCTGAAAGGGTGTCAATACCATGACATGGGTAAAGACAAGATGAGTCACCCTCATCTAGCAGGTGCTTTGAACGAGAATGGTGGTACCCTCAACTAGCAGGTAAATCACCTCATCAACCCTCAACTTCCAGGTTGATGTCTCAACCTATGCAGGCTACATTGTTTCGGAACATAAGGACTACTTCTAAGGATTATAACCACTACTGGAAGGTGAGTCCCCATCTGTGGGTTCACTCGGTGCTGACTCCTACTCCCAACTGAATAGACACTAGATAGGATTCTATACTGGACTAAACTGTTTATAATCGTACTATATAACTAAACTGAATTGAGTTCACTGAGTTCCATTGACTGATGAAATACTACTGAATGTTGTTAATTGACTGAATTGACTGAGGTCTTAACAGAATACTGAACTAAACTAGATAGATACTGTGTCTACTGAGTATTTTCTTTGTTATATAGCTCACTGAGAGTACTACTGATTGTGACATGACGGATACTATTTTGAAACTGACCATGGCTCTAGGTAATCAGCTAAATTATCTGGTATTAAATACCCCCAGGACTCAATAGCATAAATTATAAGACATAGCACAATCTTGAAACATGAAATATAACTACTTGATCATCATTCATTCATTGGGACATTCTAGAAAACACTTGCATGCCATGAACTTGACTACATCCTAACATGATATAATTTAATTATTTAATTCTCATGAACAACTCATCAAACACTTGGAAGGCATTGTATATGAACATATTACTAATCAACATATGTGCATCACAATTTCAAGGCTTTAACATTAATTCACATGATAATACATACATGATAATTGTTTTTCCATAAATATTGCACTTAATTGTGGAATAGAAATCCAATCAACATTATAATAATGAATATACACTTTAATCCAAATCATGGGAAGCATGAAATCAAGCTACTTAAAGTTTAAAACAGTTTATTGGACTCCAAAGATGGAAGGAACCCTTGGGTGAACACTTTACATACCTTGGTTGCTAAATTCTTTAATATTAATAGTAGAAATCTTGAGCCTTGAATTTGAAATTCAATCACCTAGGGTTTTTGTTCTTGAGCGATTTGTGAAATAATGAGTGTATGTAACCAATAGAAGGCTAAATTTTGTGTTTTTTATGGGGGGGTGGGCTGATGAACATGGGAAAAGACCTAAATACCTCTAAGGACGTGGATTTTTAATGACTAAAAACCAAATAGTCAATGCACTGTCCAACGCACTGCGTTGTTGGCAACGACGTAATGGCCAACACGTCATGTCGAGTCTGCATCAGTTCACTAGAAATTGCCGCTAGAATTAAGGAAAAATATTGATCAATGCGATAGCTACCACACCGCATCGAGATTGCATCGATGCATTATTTTGGATACCTAAAGATGGTTCAAACGAGGTCTAAAAAATCTAAAACTCATCCGGGAATACCTACTAACATTCCAGATCATGAATCAATCTAAAGATTGATACTTTAAGGCCATAATAGTCGTGAAATAGAGTTTCCAACTAACAAAGGGTAAAATAATACTAAGTCTGAATACTTAGCTAGAATTTTCTTAGTCTAAGACCCTTTACCATGCTTAAAAGACTTATTTGAGCTTAGGATTTTTTGGGATCTTACAATATCTCCCCCTTGGGAACATTCATCCTTGAATGAGACTGATTAAACTGAGTATACTGATATACTAGACATAGATACTGAACAAGCACAACTGAAGCATGATTTTATGAATGAAATTTTTGATATACTAAATTATAATATTGAATATGCATATCTGATGCATGAGTTTATAGATGAACATGATTCATGATGGCATGATTGGGATTACTAATAAGCTGAGTTTATATATTGAACATGTATGTTTGATGCATAAGTACATTACTGAACTGATTCGTTAATGCATGACTGGGTATGTAACGTTAGATGATTCTAAGTTTGTAGTTATATCTAAATATGAAGTTATATCTAAATATGAGACTGAGTAAATTCAAAGGAAAACTTTTACCTTGAACTGAGTATGAGTTTACGGAGAAGAGGTGAGGGTACTGGATCTACATGTCTGCATCTACTACCCAAGTAACTATCTCAACGGACTTATTCTGCCAAGGAACTTTGACTATAGGGACTTTTTCTTTCCTCGATATGTGAATTTGATAATCAAGAATTTTGATTGGGATAACTTCATAAAAGAGGTTGTTTTAAATATCTATACCCTCTATAGGGACTACGACTCCTGGGCTAACTATGCATTTCTTATGCAAGGAGACATGGAACACTGGGTGTACTGAAGCTAAGTCTAAAGGTAACTCAAGATCGTAAGCTACCTTTTCGAAACGGATAAGAATTTGGTAAGGACCGACATATCGAAGACTAGGTTTCCCATCCTTGCCAAACCTCTTTACTCCTTTCATAGGAGAGATTTTCAAATACATAAAATCACCAGCCTTGAACTCGAGATCCTCTCTACTCACATCTGTGTATAATTTTTGTTAGCTCTGAGCTATTTTAAGCCTTTTCCTAATCAACTAAACTGTTACTAAGGTATCAAATACCAAGTCAGGCCTTATCACTAAGGCCACACCTATTTCAAACCAAAAATGAGAGATCAATACCTCCTCCCAAAAAGAGCCTCAAATAGAACCATCTAAATACTAGAATGATAGCTATTGTTATATGAGAATTAAATCAAAGGAAAGTGGTCATCCCAACTACCTTTAAAGTCTATCGCACATGCTCAGAGCATATCTTCTAAAGTCTAAATGCTCCTTTCTTCTTGACCAACTGTCTGAGGATGAAAGGATTTACTGAGATGAACTCGGGTACCAAGACCCTTTTGGAATTCCTTCCAGAAATAAGAGATGAACTGGTACCTCTATCTGAGGTAATGAGTAACGGAACACCATGCAATTTGACAAACTCTGTGATATAGAGTTTGGTGTAATCCTCGGTTGAATAAGAGGTATGGACTAGTAGGAAATGAGCTGATTTTGTCATCCTATCTACAAGGATCCAAACTAAATCATGTTGGCGACGAGTAAGAGGCAAACCCGTCACAAAGTTTATGTTTACTTCTTCCTACTTCTAGGTAGGAATACTGAACTCCTTCATGGACCCACTTGGCTTCTGATGCTTGATCTTAACCTGTTGATATGTTGTGCAGTTATCTATAAACTCTACATTATCTCTCTTTATCCCACTTCAACAATAAATCTCTTGCAAATCACGATACATCTTAGTGGCCCCTAGATGAATAGAGTAACGCGCAATATGTACTTCTACAAGAATTCACTATCTCAAATTATCTACCATGGCACACATATCCAACCCTGATAGTGCAACACACCAACTCCCTCTTAGGATAAAATCTGTACCTTTTGATCTCAGAATAATTCCTTTAACTTAGCTAGACTGGAATCCCTATCGTGTTTTTCCTTTACCTCAGAAACTAGGGATGATTCTCAACTACTCTGCACGCATACACTACCTTCTGATGAATCGAATAAGCGAACACCTAGTCGGGAAAGCTGATGAACTTCTAGAGTTAACTTCTTCTTACCATCCTCTACATGAGCAACACTTCCTATAGACATCTTACTGAGAGAATCAGCAACTACATTGGCTTTACCAGAATGATATAGGTCCCTCATATCATAGTCTTTATACAACTCCAACCACCTACTCTTATAGAGTTTTAGGTCTTTCTGAGAAAGCACATACTACAGACTCTTATGTTTTGTGAACACATCAATGTGCACACCATATAAATAGTTCCTCCAAATCTTTAAGGCAAATACTACTACTTCTAACTCATGATCATGAGTAAGATAGTTATTTTTATGGGGCTTAAGTTTTCTAGAGGCGTAGGCTATAACCTTACCTCTCTACATCAAAACACACCCCAAACCAACTCTGGAGGAATCAAAATATAACACAAATCTATTTGAACTATTTGGTAGGGTCAAAACTAGAGCTGTAGTTAGTCGTGTCTTCAACTCCTTAAAACTCATGCATAAGACTCTACTAAATGTGGCTTTCAGACTTCTTAGGACTCTGTTGAACCTGGCTCTAATACCAAGTTTGTACCTCGGACGCTACACGGTGCTTATAATCCTAAAGGACCACAAGCTAACCTATAACTGGTACCTACTGCAATAACTGAATATTAATACTGGAAATATGTGAAAATTAGGTAAAAACATACCATAAGGTTCAATAATAAAATAAAACTAAATTGAAACATCTGTCTGAAAATATGCTAGTCTGAAAAAGCTTCTAAAAAGTTTGAGATATGGAGTTGATGCAAAAGTCCCCAACTAACTCCAAATGACTAAACTAAGATGAACTGCTAAAATAATCATCATGTCCTCAAACTAAGAGGACTGACCACTAACTTTGTTAGCTGAATATCTAAACTACTAAATATGATCGGGAGCCCGTGCGTCTGAACCTTTGATATAAAACATCATAGCGCAAAAGAAAGGTATGAGTAAGTACTTTAAATGTACTAGTATGCAAAGTGAGGTAGGCTAAAATACATGGGTTCATATGCATGAACAATATTGACTGAATGACATGAATATAACTGAATAAGAGTATATGCGTGAACACGTAAATTGTAACTAAGATAGTGATAACACTGGATTCTGAGTTCTGAGTTACTGATTTACTGATATCTGAGTTACTGATATTGTATAGCTGATAACTGAGTGACAATATTTGACTGTCTTGATTCTATGGAACAATAATGAGTTTTGTTCTGAGCTAAGTAATTATATCTAATAGTCCTAATTATCTGTAGAACTAAACTGAGTTCTATACTGAGATTAGAACTGAAATTGAGACTGTGGGAAGTAACCATCTAACTGACATACCCCTCTTTGCACTGATTGAGGTCCAGCCTGTAACCCCAGCTGGAAGGGTGTCAATACTGTGCCACGGGTAAAGATAAGCTGAGTCACCCTCATCTGGCAGAAGCTCTTAACGATAATGGTGGTACCCTCAAATGGCAGGTAGATCACCTCATCAACCCTCAACTAGCAGGTTGATGCCTCAACCTATAGTGGCTATGAAGTTTTGAAACACAAGGACTGCTTCTAAGGATCACACCCTCTACGGGCAAGTGAGTCACCATCCGTGGGTTCACTCGGTGCTAAATTCTACTCCCAACTGAATAGACACTGTGCTGGATTCTAGTTTTTTCTAGGATGGACTGAACTATTTCTGATCATATTGTATAACTTAACTGAACTAAGTTCGCTGATTTCCATTGATTGACGGAATACTGCTGAATATTATTAACTGATTGAATTGACTGAGGTTTAAACTGAATACTAAACTGGACAGGACTGATACAGAGTCTACTAAGTATTTCCTAAGTTTTGTAACTGACTGAGAGTACTAATGATTGTGATATAACTGATACTATCTTGAGACTGACCATGGCTCTAGGTAATCATCTAAATTTTTCGGTATTAAATACCCCCAGGACTCAATAGCATAAATTATAACACATGGCACAATCTTCAAACATGATAAATAACTACTTGATCATCATTCATTAATTAGAACATTTTATCAAACACTTGCATGCCATGAACTTGACTAAATCCTAACATTAAATAATTTCATTATTTAATTCTCATGAACAACTCATCAAACACTTGGAAGGCGTTGTATATACACATAGTGCTAATTAACATAAGAGCATCATAATTTCAATGTTTTAACATGAATTCACATTATATTACATGCATGATAGTTTTTTTTTACATAAATCTTGCACTTAATCATTGAATTGATATCCAATCAACATTATAATCATGAATACACTTGAATCCAAACCACGGAAAGCATAAAATTGAGCTACTTGAAGTTTAAAAGAGTTTCTTGGACTCCAGGGGTGGAAAGAACCATTGGATTAACACTTGACATACCTTGGTTGCTAAATTCTTGAAGATTAACGGTGGAAATTTTAAGCCTTGAATTTGAAATTCAATCACCTAGGTTTTTTTATATAGCAATTTATGCAATAATGAGTGTATATTGCCAATTGAATGCTAAATTTTGTGTTCTTGAGGGCTGAAGATCATGGGAAAAGACCTAAATACCCCTAAGGATGTGTCTTTATAATGATTGAAAACCAAATTATCGATGCATATACCAATGCACTGCATCATTGGCATCGACGCGATGACCAACACATGGCGTTGAGTCCACATTGGTTCACTAGAAATTACCACTGGATCCAAGGAAAAATATTTATCAATGCAATAGCTGATGTGTCGCACCGAGATTGCATTGATGCACTATTTTTTATTCCCAAATATGATTTAAATGAGGTTTTAAAAATTTAAAACTCATCTGAGAACACCTACTGGCATTCTTGATCATGAACCAATCTAAAAATCGATACTTTAAGATCATAAGAGTCATGAAAAAGAGTTTTCAACTGATGAAGGCCAAAATAATACTAAGTCTTAATACTTAGCTATAATTTTCTAAGTCCTGGACCCCTTAGCAAGCTTAAAATACTGAGTTAAACTTAGGATTTTGTGGGGTCTTACAGCGACGTGGGATCTGGAGAAGTGGAATAGACCATGTGGTGCACGCCTTACCTTGGTGGACTAAAGGGGGCCGTGCCCTCTTATCCCGGTGGTGTTATTGCTTTGATTTTTTAATCATGCCCCTATGTTTGTCCAAAATTCTCTAACTCACCCAAGACATAATTTGAACAACCCCAATCATAAATCAACTCAAAACTCGATGTCTCAAGGTCATAAAGGTTAAAATAAACTCATAGAATTTTGGGGTTTTTTAATATGGCTAAGTCCTCAACACTTGGTGAAAATTCCAAGTCTTGGACCCCTTAAACCTGGAACTATGAACTGAATTTAAGCTTAGGATCTTATGGGGTGTTACGTTATCTATCCTTGGGAACATTCATCCTAGAATGAGACTGGGTTAGAATATTGAGGAATTTAATATCATATTCTTAACATGTATGACTTGGGACAAGAGTACATAACTGATCCTAAACCATGATACATGAATTGAACTGATTTAGTGAATGCATGCAATGACATGATAATGGTTACATAACTAGAACTGAAAATAGATTTGAACTAATAAAAAAATTGTTATATGAAGTTGAATCTGAGTTCTTAGAGAAAATATAAAGGTATTTGGTTCGCATATCCTCTTCTGCTTCTTAAGTCTATATAACTGAATGGCAAAAAACATGTACATTTGGTCAAGCAAACCTGACTGAGATATACTGAAATACTAACTAAAACTATGGGAGGTACCATATGACTGACATACCTCAATCTGAGCTAATAGGGGTCTAACCTATAACCAAGTTGGAAGGGTGCTAGTACCGTGCCATGAGTACTAACACTGGCTTTGTGGGTCCAGTAATCTATTGTCTTGACAGACTAGGGAGTCAATCCCAAACTAGCGGGTAACCCCAAAAAGAGTGTCAGTCCTAAACTAGAGGGTAATATCTCATAATACTATGCTAGCTAAGAAGTTTTGGAAATTACGGACTACTACTAAGGACCTTTTCCTAACAGGCGGGCGAGCCCCCATCCTTAGGTTCACTCGGTACTAAATCCTACTCCAAACTGAACTGACATAGGTACTGAACTGAACTAAGTTTAACTGAACATTATTTCTAATAGTGGTCATCATGATTATATCAACTTAATATATAGTAATATTCATGGTTTAACTGAATCATTACTAGAAAATCTGAAAAATCCTGTAAAATATATAGGTATCAAGTGTTCATAACCCTCCATCACTGAATGGACATAAAATACAATATTAAAGCATAAAACTTTAGTATGGGGTGATGGTTTCAAAGACTCAAAACACATACTTTTCATCAAACATGCAAGAATCATGAACTTGAACATGGGAATGTGTTAAGTATGAGGAAAAAATATGCTTACATGGATAAATTAATAAATTAGAGATATAACATGAATTCACTTGAATATGACATAGAAAAGTAAAATTATAAAGCATAAAACAACCTAACTTTTCATGGGATCATACATAAACATGAAATAAGTTTAAATTACTCGAAAATATATGAATTTAAACCAGCTTGATCATATGAAATTCCATAGTAAAGGAAAAGCTCCATATTTAAATTAAAAAGAAGGTCTTTAGGCTCAATGGGTGAAAGGAACCCATTGATGAATACCCACATACCTTAACAACTGAATTCTTGAATATTTTCTCTAATGGGAAGCTTCTACTATTGACTTCTTAAGAATGAAGCTTATATTTGTTCTTGGGGAAGAAAGAGGGTTTCTTGAGAGAAATTTGGAGTAAAAAGGGCAAATAATGCCTTTTGGGGAGTTCCAAATCGTGTTATGGATAGTTTAGGTGAAGGGAAATGGATCAAATACCCTTAAGATGCCATAAAATAAAAGTTAGATAGAATAAAGAAGGGGCGGCATGAGCTCTAGAGTGGTGGACTGGACCAGGTGGCACCCGTCTTACCCCGGTGGACTAGAGGGGGCGGCGCCTGCTTATCCCGATGGTTCTACTAGTTTAGTTTTTCAAACACACCTCTACGCTCGTCCAAAAATTTTATAACTCACTTGAGACATACTTTCAACTGCCTCGATCATGAATCAACTCAAAAATTGACATCCTAAGGTCGGGAAGGTTAAACTAAAATCATCGAAGTGTAGGGTTCTTGAAAATGACTTAAGTCCTCAACACTTATTGAAAATTCCAAGTCTTGGACCCCTTAAACATAAAATTGTGAGCTGAATTAAGCTTAGGATCTTATGGGGTGTTATAGTATCTCATTCCCTAACTTTAATTTTTTATTGTGGTACTTATTTACTCATTATCCATGTGGTTTGAAATTGGGTTGAGGGGTTTTGATTGGTATTACTTGAATTAATTTTTCCATTAAGCTTTAAACTTATTGTTTTTGGACATTATGGGTGCATTGTTATGGGAATTTTAATAGGAACACAGGTTTCCCCATATTGATGACTTTTTGCCTTAGTAATGGCATTAACCCAAACCCACTATGTAAAATTTAATTTTTGAATATGGATAACTACATAATTCAACTTATTTATCAACCCATTGCATTGTATTAATGGATAAATGGTTTAAATGAATTTGAAAGTCCCCTGATACCCATGGTTAGGATTTTAAATGGAACTTGCTAGTCTAATAGTTACATAGATTTGTTTGGCATAATTATATGAGCTTTCAAGCACAATGGGTATGATGATACCAAGTGGTAAATTCCTTAATATAATTCTCCTAAGTTAAAGGTTGGGTTTATGTGTAAACTATTTTAATTTGGGTTTAAAAGGAATTGTGTAGCTCATCGTAAAGGTGCAGTACCGGGAGGGACTAACACTGGAAACCACTTTTATAACATGGGATCTATATGACTATGTTCTTGGTTCACACTTTAAATTTTGGCATGGATAGAGCCTTGATGTCTCTAGCTCTTCCTTCAGTATCCTTGGTGCATAGGCTAAGACGCCCTTTTATTAGGGGAGCTAAACCCATTAGCACATGGGTTACTTTAGGAAAGATCGAGCTACAAAGTTTATTCTAACACTTTAAAATCTCATGTTCATGAACCTTTTCCCTTTCTAGGTATCTTATACATATGTAAATATAAATATTGTGCATGTGGTTTTGACTGGTTTTTGGCATTGGCATTATGTTATCACTTTCCCTGAGTTACATTCTAATGCTTATCCCACCGATTGTCCCTAGATACTTCATCATTTTATAATTTAGGGTCCTAAGGTTGTTTTGTCGCTCCTATGCAACATTAGGTTGTTCTGTACATCTGTTGAGTTGCTATGAAGTTGTGATCCTTAATCTTTCAGAAGGCCCAAACATTTCACTTTTTTTTTTAATTCTTAGTATTTCATTTAGGATTCTTTTGGCCATGGTCGGGGGAATGTCCTAACTTAGTTTGATATTCTAGTTTCAGAGGCTTTTCTGGACAAGTGTAGGTTAGATGTTTGTTTTGATTCTTTGCCTAGTCGGGACGGGTCCATCAAATCCGTCGTTACTTGATGACCTTCACAAAGCCATTCTATTTAAGAACGATAATTTAGGTGATGGTTTATCAGGAGGTTGATGGTACATCAACTTGACAATTAACTAGCCTACAATGAATATTTCATTTTGTATAAGCTCCACGATTGAGGAAATAGGCCATCACAAGGTTAACAACACATCAGCTTTGTCTTTGGATTACTTATTTTAGTATAAGTCACCCTTTTTCTTGCCTTATCACATTTCTCATCAACTAAGACAACAAAATAATTAAATCTGATAAAAGTTTCTTAAAGTCTTGTATATATTCATCGGTAAAAGCATCAAATATGCCGTCAAATTTTAGTACATGAACACTCTTAACTTAGAATGTTTTGATTCTTCTCAAGAAACAAAACATGATCATAATAAAACATGATGCAAAAAAATAAAATAAACTGAGGAGAAACTTTGGAAGTCATAAGACTTTTGTATAATTTATCTTGAAAGTACGACCCCCATTTCTTTCTAATTACAAAGCAGGTGTGCACGAAATCACTTATCAAATTGACTCAAGAGGGTCTAAGGATGACATTACTATATCAATGAACAAATTTAAATATAAAAATAATAGGTACTCTAATAATCAGTTATCAATTGTACTATATAAGTTCCCTCATTATAAATAAGTCTCATACTCATAAAATTCATTCAAATGATACTTGAACAAATTCATTCATTCTCACAACAAGTTAAAATATTGCATGTACCATAGGGTTTTTCCTATTTCCTTTACCCTAGTTTATAGATAATTAGACTAGGATTACTATAGGACTTTTTGGGGCTTGTAATATAGGCTTGAGTATGGATATGGTTATATAGAAATAGTGACTAAGTCCCTCTAGATGCTACATGTAACGCCATGATTTTATGTAATCAAAATGCCACACGGTGCTCACGATCCTGAAGGACCACAAGCTAACCCTATTCTGATATCTGTACCTGTTCATTGCATAATATAATAAAATACATGCGAAAAACTGATGAAAACTTGCCATAAGGTTCAAAATATCTAAAATACATAATTCTACAAACTAAATACTTATACAACTGTCCGAAAAGCCTCTAACTGTCTAAACTGTGGAGTTGATGGGACATGTCCCCAACTAACTCCATATAATAAAATAAACTAGATATAATACTATACTGGAATAATAATCGTCCTTGAAAGATAAGAAGTCTCTAATACTTCTACTGCTGCTGACTGAATCTAGACTGCTAAGGGTACTCTAGATCTTGTGCCTCTGAACCTGTGGTGTCAAATGAAATAACAACACCATAGCGCAAATGCATCAGTACGTTAGAACCTATTGAGTATGAAAATGAGGTAAGGCTAAATGCAAGGGCTTATGCATGAACAATTACTTAACTAAATGATATAAAAGAGCTGGATTAGCACATATAGAGAATCTGTAACTACTAAACATATTGCACATACTGACTTTGAGCATACTAGGACTAAATCTGATAACTGATACTGGACATACTGTCATGCTAAACTTTCTAAACATACTGAGATTCTGAGTATCTGGAGCTACTGAAACTGATATCTGAGTTCACTACTCTAGAATAATGTATAATCAAGTCAACTAATAACAACAACTGAATCTAAGACTGCTAGTATCGACTGGTTGAATTTGAGATCGAACCTATCTAGTAGATGATCTCTGTCTTCTATAATGATAAGGAATAATTAAATATGAATTTGAGATCATGCCTATCTAACGGGTGATCTCTGGATCTTCTAATAATAAGAATACTCAACTGAATCTGAGACTGAGATCAAGCCTATCTAATGGGTGATCTCTGTAAGTACTAATGCTGAATAACTTTATATGAGACCAGGCCTACCTAGCGGGTGGTCCACGAATCACTAGAACTATCTGAGTTCCTTACTAAGGTAGATGATTGTATTTGACAGTCCTGATTTTTGAGTTCTACTCTGAAGACTAATACCGAAACTGCAACTGTGGGAGTTCTCACTTAACCGACATGCTCCGAACCTGAACTAGTGGGGTCCAACCTATAACCCTAGCTGGAAGGGTTTCAATTCCGTGTCATGGGTAAAGACCTCTCTGGTCAAGCCTATCTGATGGGTGACCCTCGTAGGAAGTCAAGCCTAAGGCAGTACAATAGTCAAGCCTCTATAACGGGTAACAAGCCTTTTTCTGATGTGTGACTCCTATATCCTGCGTTGGCTACGCATTTCTGAAGTTTAGGGATTGATCCTAACAACTCTGCCTCTCTGGCGAGGAGCCATCATCCCTACACTCTCTCGGTGCTAGCTCCTACTCCCAATTGAAAGACTCTGAACTTATTCTTAGAACTTGTACTTCAATTGAACTAAATCTGTTATAGAGTTTCTTAGTTGACCGAGGTGACTGAGTTCACTTGGTTCCGTTATCTGACGGAATATGTCTGAATTCTACTTTATGTCTGAATACAACTGAGTTCTGTAACTTACAGGGGCTTTACTAGAATCTGAACTAAATACTGAGTACTGAGCTTGATTAAACTAAATATTGAGATTTACTGAGTTTTCTTACTGTTTAGTCATTGACTGAGTTCTATTGATCATAGCACGACTGATATTATCTTGAGACTGACTCGGCTCTAGGCACACAACTATATTTTCTGGGTACAAGTACCCCCAGGACTCGATGGAAGAAAACTGACAGGAGTCGACTCTTTAAATTCATGACCAACATCCACATCATAGTAATGAATTTACCATATACTCAATAAAACATCACTTTAAGCACTTGGAAATACTAATATGTATTTTTATAGGAAATAGAAGCCAACACTTCATAACTCATTTCACAAGATCTTGCAATAAAAACATAACATGCATTCAAGGTACATAATTAAGGATTTCATGCTAATATGTTACTATCAATTCACTAAATCTTTTTAAAAAACACTTGGCATGCTTAGCTTATACCAAACTTGGGGATTTCTAATCAACATTGACATAATGACCCAATTTTCTTCATACAAGCATTTTATCAAACATGTAGGGAGCATGCTTTAGTTATTCAACAATTACTATTTATAAATATCATGACTCCATCAACCAATTCATCATACAAGGATTTCACCATGATATTATCATAGTTCAACACACATGGAAAAAAATATGATTATTTCCAATGTCAGTCAACATATAACAACATCACACTTCAATCATCTTGGCCTTAAAACAATTCATTACACCAATTAACATGATTACATAATTCAACATACTCCTTGAAGAGGCTTTATTATGAACGCCACAAGATCAGCACATACTAGGGTCAAAGCTTGAGTCTTTATCATCAAATCATGAATTTAATTTCAACCACATCAAGAAATTCAATTTTGAACCACATAAATCATAAAAACTCATAAAAAAATACTATCTTTGAATTTTTAAAAAGGATTCTTGAGCTTCTTGGGTAAAAGGAACCCAAGGATCAACACTTGCATTTCTTAATCTTTGAAATTGGATGAATTCTAATTCTTGAAACTCTATCCACACTTGTAATAAATGATTCTCGAAGCCCACACTGTGAGAAACTTCATTCTTGAAGAAATCTTGAAGATTTATGGATGATTTTTTGAAGACTAATGTTCTTGAATAGAAACCCTAGATATTTTCTTAAGAGAATTGAAAGAGAAAATGATGAAATTAGGGTTTGGATGGGGGTTCTCATATTTATAGAGGCCTCCAAAAGATGGGAAAAGACCAAAATACCCTTGCAAAAACATCCCTTAATTTCTGGAAAAAAAAATAGTTGACGACACTCGTGACAAGTCGTCAAGCTGGTGATAAGTCGTCACGAAATGTCGTCACAAAAGGGTGAAATCTTGATTTTCTGGTTAAGGTTGACGACATTGGAGATAGGAAATCACGGGCGTGACGAATTATCACAAAATTTCGTCACTGGAGGTGGAAATCTTCCCAGGGCTGACGACATTGGTGATAAGTCATCACACTTGTGACAGCTTATCACGAATGTCGCCACTCAGTTTTCCAGCTTGACATGTTGGAGTAAAATGGGCATACCTCCATGCTCCGATAACAGATTTGGGAAAAAATGGTATCGTTGGAAAGATAATTCAAAGGTATTTCATTTAATATATAGTAAGTCCTCTAATTTGATATATACAAGGATTTATGATCGATTGAAGTTGACCCAAGTTTTGACGCTCACTAAAACTTGAATGGTAGGAAAGCTTTCAACTTGTCCTTGAGTTAGGGGACTTCTATGATCTTAATTCATGCTAAAATAGATTCCCACACTACATAATTTATTAACACACTAAATTTACATAGGATTTGAGGCTTTTGGAACATCTACACATATGAATGACGAATTTTCATTCTAGTCCAGAATGTGGGGTGTTACACTACACTACTTTTACTCCACTTCTACCCAATACATTTTCTCCATATTCTCCTTTTGTTTAATCTTTTCTTCCCTAATTGGTGCGACTTTCATTCTAAATAACTCTTTTTATATTTTCTCTATTTCTTTTATCTTTTTTTCTTTTTATCTTTGCGTTTAGAACACTCCAGACTAATTTTTCCTCTTTCATTACTAGTCCAATTTATATGTGTATAAATATATATACATATATATATATATGTATGCATATATATATGTATACATGCATTTGTGGGTGTGGGTGTGTATATATATATATATGTGTGTGTGTATATATATGCATACATTTATATACACACATATACATATATATAATTCTTCCTTTATACCTCTCTACAGTTTCACCCTCAACATAGACGATTTGCTTGAGTTGAGGTGCACAATTTCCAAGGAAGGACTAGGGACAAAACATAGTTCCCCAAGATACTCTACACCATCCACCCTTATCTTAATTGGTTCACCTTAGTTGAGGTATACAATGTCCAAGGAGGGACCAGGAAAAGTAAGGGTTCTAAGAAAATTTAAGAAGGTGAGTAAGGTAATGAATAAAAATGATTAGTTATGCTCAAAATCCAGGTACAATGGACAATTTACATCATTTGGATTGTTATTTAGGTTGAGTAAATTGAAATCAAATATGGCCTCTGATACTTTCCTAACCATTATCATACTACCTATGCAAGCTAAACCAAGAAAGTTTTGGATTGGTTGTACAAAGTAAAATCATAAAAAATTAGCTCACACACACTTGAAATAGAATAGCATAATAAAACACTAACTACTAAGTTTATTCCCTTTCTTAACAATTTAGTAAAATTCATATATACCTGATATCATGCAAAGATCTATAGCAGTCAATACATCAAAATCGATACACATGCCACACCAAATTTAGAGGAATCACTATAACAAATTATTTCCAAGAAAAATGCCCTTGGTTCACCTAAATTCCTTTTTCAAACACAACCTTAAAACAACATATTTACATAAAATATATAAAACATCCTAAACATGTTAGTTCTACTTGAAAGCATACTTGAAGGAAAAGAAATACGGTAATAAAAATCCTCAGATGGTAAGTCATATAAGCACCCAACCCCCATAAAAATATATGCATTTTCCCCAATACAACATAGGAAAATCATAAGATACTAGAATGAGGATGTACATATGGCATCCTATGCACTTTTTTCTGGTGAAATCGAATTTGTTTTAGGATATGTTGCAGTATCATTAGTCATGGAACCACAGGTGACCCGTGCACTAAAAGTAATAATTGAAGTGGAATACTCCATGCTCAAATTTAATTGATCAGTGGTCCCAGGTGATATGTTAGAGGAAGCTCCAATAGCTCGAGTTATCATCTTTTCCACTTTTTTATCTCTTTCTTCAATTTATTTCTTTTGTGCTTTCTTAATCTAGTTCCATTTCTCTATTGGTTCATTGATGTTAGTTATTCAATCCAACTATAAAAGCTCAAATGGAAGACATAGTAATCATTCATGAAATAATATCAATTCAGTTTTCTAATTTTCTCTCTGTTCTCATTTAATTACAACCTAATTCTCAGATTTTATCGCTGATCTGGTTAGCATCTTCCTCGAGAATCATTCTCCTGGATTAACTTTCTCCATTGAATTACTTTTTCTTGTATCAATTGGTATCAGAGACGTCCGGTTCTTGGCATGATTATGACTCAGAACAATAATCAAGAAGGATCAACAATAGAAATGGATGACAAGCTTTCATAGATTCAAGATCAATTGTAGAAACTCATGGAGGTTATGACAAGCATGGCGGATAGGACTGTACAGACAAATAAAGAGTTGAGGGAAATGAAACAAGCATTGGGCAACATGACGCAGCAAGAAAAAGAAGCGGAACTTGGTAGGGCTAAATCTTTTGTTGTTGGAGACTGTTCTAGAGTTCAAGCACACTTCATACAACTAAGGAAATTCAAACTAATGGTGGTGAATTTCTCTCTCGGTGCTCTAAATTGGATTTCCCTAGATTTTCTTGTCAAGATTTGGGAGGGCTGTATAAGGATGATAAATTGTCCACTGGTGAACTAGGGATGTCTTTTGACAATTTGGCTTCTCTTCTTGTCGATCAATGGAAATGTGAAGCAATAGAGAAAGAAAATATTTCACAGAAGGAGGAAATGTGTCATATTCCTTGGATGTTGCTGGAACATATACACAGAAAGTTGACAAAATGAAACCTCTCGTGATGATAGTTGGCTCATAGAGTACTCCTATAGGCGAAGATAAATCAATTGGTGTGGAGGAAGAGACTACTAACATAGAGATTGGGATGAATACTGAACAATATGAGCCTATTGACAGAGGAAAAGAGTGCACAAGTGATTCTTAGGTAACTGATCTTATTGATATAGACTATAAAACTGAATTGAAGAATTATATGCATAGCTTTCGTACGAAGTAATAAAGAGTATGATTGCATTTCCTAATGAGATAATTATGGAAATGGATAACAATTACGCTATTGAGAAGGACATAGTAGGGATTGGTGAACCATGGACGGGCGTTGATGAAGAGGGAGAAAGAATCAATTCTATTGATTTCTCTCTTTCTTCCGCTATCAGTTTAATCACTGAATTGGATATTGTAACTAGATTACAACTTACCTATGATGGCAAGCTGGAAGTCATGGATGTTTTGAATTTTATGGAGAATGGTGGTCTTATTGCACCTACATTGGAAAAAGTTGAAATCGATGTTTACATGCGGGAAAAGTTTTTTTGATAGTAAGTTCTTCAGGGAAGAATCTTTTACCAGGTGACAATGTGCAGTTAAAAAGGGCCCATGTAGGTCACCAGGATAAAGCTAATACCATGTGCAGCCAAATAAAAGCCTACAAAAATGAGGAACCAGTCATTAACATTGTTATTTGGCATGATGGGAAAATATAGAGGACTGTTGGGCACACTCAGTGTCTTAAGATACAGGGAGTTGTAGCAGCCTGGAAAAGCTTCATGGTTGCTTACCTCGTAGCTTTGGACAGTAAGGGCTCTCATGCCATTACATCAAGACATTGTGAGCAACTAACTGATTCTAATGTGGCTTCTAGACAAGGGTCTACACTTCCTCTTGGGGCTTCGTAAAAAATAATTCAGATAGTTGATTAGAGCATTCTGTGGAGCTTTCTTCTTGCCATGCTTGCTCCTGCTAATTTTGAGATGTTGGAAAAGGGTGAAAGGAATATTGTGGCTTCACTCAAAGAGAAGCAATGTAGTTACCATGTTGACTATAAGAGTAAATTGGGACAGCTGAAGCATAGTCTAAAATTCATAAACAAGTTGTGCAATACTATTAATGTGGAGAGGCATCAACTCAGTTGCATGTTAAGGCTAATCGTTGCACTTTCAGTTCTCAGTGTTGTCTCTTTTACAAGGTTCATTATATATGGCCTTGGAGGAGAGATGCAACTACAGTTACTAATGGTGATGAAGATGCATAGCCTGTCAGATGGGTTAACTTTTGTAATTCTTAGTGAAATTGATACAACCAAAACTACTTTTATTAGTAGAGTGATGAAAAGAAGATATGGCATCAAGGATATGCTTCTACCTTATGACTTGCTTCGGGATATACTGATGGGAAGGGTGCACTTGCATTGTAGTGGAAGATTAACACATTTCAAAGGTGCTATTTTATGTCAAATCGTGAAGGAATTTCTCAAGGATAGTAACCTCTTCGGCGATAAGGCAGTTGACAAGACATCAGGAAAACGGGGTAGATATATGAGGAGGAGACACAATGTAGTCACTTTATTGATCCCTAAGACTGCTGACAAAAAGTTCGTTGATATTGAGTTAAAAGATATTGCCCTGTGTTGGTTTTCTCCTTCCAGTATGACTTTGTTAAGCATGAATTTCGAAAGCATAATTGCCCCATGGCTGAGGATATTCTTGACTGAAGAATTGTCAAAAGAGGTAATGAGGTTATGTGTCATGTCCTTATCAAATAGACTGGCATAGATGTTGTACAAGGCTACAAGCTGCTTGAGAATTCTTGTCTGAAGTGCAAAATGTTTCCATCTTTTCTGTTCTTGAGGTCAAGAAAGCTCGTTACGGAGGGGTATTGATACAAGTTGGAGTAATGAGCTAAGCTAGCATTTTGAGGAAGCATGTTGTTGAAGAATGAGTTAGACAGTTATAGTTTAAATTTCTGTTATAACTATAGCTTAGGTAGTTAACACTATAGTAGTTCCATTTCTCTATTAATTCATTGATGTTAGTAATTCAATCCAACTATAAAAGCTCAAATGGAAGAAACAGTAATCATTCATGAAATAATATCAATTCAGTTTTCTAACTTTCTCTCTGTTCTCATTTAATTACAACCTAATTCTCAAATTTTAATGAGGTTGTGTCATGTCCTTATCAAATAGGCTGGCATAGATGTTGTACAAGGCTACAAGCTGCTTGAGAATTCTTGTCTGAAGTGCAAAATGTTTCCAGTTTTTATGTTCTTGAGGTCAAGAAAGCTCGTTACGAAAGGGTATTGATACAAGTTGGAGGAATGAGCTAAGCTGGCACTTTGAGGAAACATATTGAAGAATGAGTTAGACAGTTATAGTTTAAATTTCTGTTATAACTACAGCCTACCGGTAGTTAACACTATAGTAGTTCCATTTCTTTGTTAATTCATTGTTATTAGTAATTCAATCCAACTATAAAAGCTCAAATGGAAGACCCAGTAACCATTCATGAAATAATATCAATTCAGTTTTCTCTCTCTGTTCTCGTTTAATTACAACCTAATTCTCAAATTTTATCCTTGATCTGGTTGGCATCTTCCTCGAGAATCATTCTCCTGGATTAACTTTCTCCATCGAATTACTTTTTCTTGTATCAAATTTCTCTCTTGTTATAGCCAAATTTTATATTGTTTTTATATATGGATCACTTTCTTGTATCAAATTTCTCTCTTGTTACAGCCAAATTTTATATTGTTTTTATATATGGATCACTTAGGACAAGGATTCATTGAAAACAATCTCTCTATCTTCACAAGGAGACACTACCCTCTCCAAACCCCACTTGAGAAACGATACTGCATATAATGTTGTTGTCGTCTTGTTATATCCAACTACGAGCTACACCTAGTTTAACGTTATGTAAAAGCCATATATTACATTACATAAATGTATGGGGCATGTGGTTTCGTGGAAGCTCACATTTCTACGATTATAAACTTATCTAATATCTTGGACCTGACACCATATAAAATCAAGAGACAGAGAAACATGAATACCTACCCTGAGGATCTCCACCAACTACAAATGGGGGTCCCGAAAAGATAGAAATAAGGAAAAAAATAATACACACATCAATCAATTATTGTTCCATCATTTTTTATAAACAAAACCATGCTTAGACTCTATAATGCTGGTGAGATGACAAAATTATTCTAGCATTTATCAAGGCAAAAAGATCAAATTTTGGCTGCACATGCACATAATAGATTAAGAGGAAAGCATGCCAAAACAGAAGGGGGCAGCAGTACCCATAAAAACAGAAGGCCAAAGACACATTTAAGTATGAATAAGGCTATGGGAGTGAAAGTGAAAGTAGTGGAGTGGAGTGGGGGTAGGTACCCCTGAGATACCCATTCAAAATTGTGTCAGTAGCCATGTGATAGTATGGCCCTTCAACCCTCATGTCCATCTAAAAGAAACCACAAAATGAGACAAAAGAGTCCCCCTTAAAGCAGCCTTTGATAGCACAAAAGAACACACTTTTCTTTTACCCCACCATCCCCACAAACTCCCTTTCCTTTTGGTAAAGAGTGTCCAAACCAACTTACATAGGTCCCTACTACTTTTTACCAAGGTAAGTCTGATCACCAAGAGTTGGGCGATGAAAAGAAATCACCTAACATTTATCTCCACATACGAGTGTTCGTTTTTAATTTCCTAGTTCAGTTTTGTTGCTTGAACTGAGGGTCTTCCAGAAACAACTTCTCTAGCTCCACGAGTTTGGAATAAGGTCTGTGTACTCCAAGTAGATGGTATTCAGTATCACCTCATTCTTGAAAATTCAAATATAGAACCCCATTTGACAGAAAGTGATGATCTAAAAGGCATTTTCATTTTCGACTTTAATTTTTACATCATAGCAAGTTACAACAGTAAAAACAGAGGAGGACCCGCGGGGGGGGGGGGGGGGGTTACTACTAGCCTGCCTTTAATTTTTGCTATTGTTCAGTGTGGTCCAGCACACAACTACAAAACGGGTAGAAAATAGAGAGAGAGAGAGAAAAACCCAACTCCCATTAATCAGTTCATCAGTCCTTTACGTATACATTATGTATTTGTAGTAAGTAGTATGGTATTGATGATGACAACAATCTTGAGCAGATCTTCCTTACCGATGATCTTTTCTTCTGTTGATGGTATAGTTTGGCTATACAGCTAGAGGACTTTTTACTTCTTGTATATGCTACTACTCAAATGTTTCTGCATAAACGAAGCCAAACAACATTAGAGAATCTAACTTGGAACGATAACGGCAAATAAAGTTTTTTTTTTTTTTGGGAGGCGGGGGGATCAAGTAAGTAGAAAACCAAAAGTAACAACTGATTCTTTCACCAACCTAAGTTAATCCCTCCTAGCTAGCCATGCACAACTCTAACACCTACATTTCAATGGCTTCTTGCCCAGAAGTAAACCTGGTCAATGACCACCTCAAATTAAGTTCTTTCACTCTTCTCTAAAAATGCAAAGATAGTTGAAGCTACGAAGTGGAGATTAAGTACCTAGGCATGTGGAAGTAACATGATTTAAGAGAAGCCATGTTGAGGGTAGAAGTTGTGGGAAGCATAGGGATATTGTTAGAAGTAGCAATAGTTATTGGGGAACTAACGCCAGCTTCAGCTGAATCAGTAGAGAATGCAGCCTGGTGTTCTGCAGCTGATTTGGTAGGAGAAGCAAAAAGGTTATCAGGAAGGATGTGCTCCAAGCTGCTTCAATACCAAACAAAAGTCAATAGATAGAATTCAAAAACACTAACTAGCAGTAGGTTAGAACCAATCCCAGCAAAATTTAACATTATCAATCGGGAAAACATATAAAAGACTTTCAAATCTTGAACTTGGAATTTATGCTGTTAACAATCTTGAAATTCCATCAAAAAAATTGTTGTTCAGTACCTTTCTTGAAGATTAGAGTTGTCAGTAGTGGTGGTCTGCTCCTTGATGCCACTTCCATTCCCAAGATCACTAGGCAGCATTTCATGAGGCACCTTCTCATCAGCTGCATTACCGGGGGACTTGGTAGCTTCATGGGTATCACTACTTTCTATAAAAAGAAATAAAATTAGTAACACCAGATCTATTAAGCTAAAGAAGAAAACTAAAAATTATCTTAAAGGTTAACCTGCAAAGCCTTCTTGATCAATGTCATTCGACACAGGAACAAGACTGTGATTGTTTTGAGAGTTAAACTGCATCTGGGAAGCCGCTGGAAGACCAGGAGAGAGGCTGGGTGGGAAGTGATCATTGCAATGTTGATTCTTCAGGTCCAGCAGTTTCAAATTCATTAACCTTCTGCCTTGAAGTTCAATGGCTTGCTGTAATTCAGCCTCCTGCTCTATTTTTCTTCTCAACATCACCTCATGCGAATTATAGAACATTCTTGCTCCTATATATGAAGAGACACTTCTAAAATGTCAAATAACTTATCTTACTATTGCCGAAAGAAATAGAAATTTAGATCATCTATCTTACCAAAGGGAAGGTCATATGGCTCCCTAGATTCAAGCCCTGATGGGCTTAAACAGGTCGACAGCTCTCCTCTATCAATTTGATGCTGTTGTTGCTGAAGTTGCTTCCTTTGTAGTTCAATCAACAATGAAACATTAGCCATGAGTAAAGGGAGATGCAATAACTTGGAACAACATAAATAGGGTAATCATCTTTACGTACTTTTCTGCGACTTTTCCCTTTTCCTTGTAGGGCTTTACAAGTACCCGAGAATCACACACAAAATGAGGGTTTCCTTTAGCCAAGATCAGCTTAACAGTTTCCGGGTAGACAAACGTAACGAATCCAAACATTCTCTTCTGCTGATATGGAATTCTAACATCTTGGACTGGCCCATACATACTTCAAAAAACAAATTACACATGCGATTTAGCATCAATTTTCATTCCATTTAAAAATTTCAAGAATCCATTCCACAATAACCACGTACCTAAAGTAACTAGACACGTCCTCCTCCTTAAATGTGCTATCAGCAGGAAACGTTAGGTAAATTTGTCGCGAAGTTGAATTTGAAATACCACCCAGGGCCATTGCTGAAAATTCATTTCTATCAGGTCGGCACCTACCAAATTTGTGAAATTCTTCTCCCATCATAAATGCCACGGCAGCCGATCTGCAGTTCACACTATACATGAACATACTACCTTAAATGTCCAACCAATATTCAAAATCTCATCCTCCAAATAATGTCCTAATCAAAAGCCTAAACAGTAAGTACTTGAGCATAACTACCTAACCTTACACAATAAGTTCCTATTGACATGTTATTTAACACACACACGCACCAAATCAAGCTTAATTTTAGACAAGAAAGAGGAGCATAATACCATAAACAAGTCGAGTTCAGTAAAATTACTGCTAGCAAGACAAACATTTGAAAGTTAATAACATCACCCCAGATTCAAGAAAGTTATAAAGTTCATAACTTTCCTTGAAGCAACAAACAAGAGGGAACTATCAGCTAAAGGGTCCATGGAAATACCTTTGGTTATCATTCAAGAGGTTCATGCACCTGTTATAAGCAATTGGATGATGGTGAGCAGCAGCACCAGAAGCCATAAGAGAGGCAGCAGCAAACCTTTGCTGTTGTTGTAAGGCCTTCATCCTTAGAAAATCATCAAAAGAGTCAGCTTTACTAGGAGAACCAACAATACTACTAGACCCATCAGGTAAAGTAGAATCAAGAAACCCTCCGCCACTATGCATAAACTTACAACTAGTCCCATTCTTACAAAAGCCTCTAGCATAATACATGCAAGGCCTCCAACCAAACCCCCCACTACCACCACCAACATCATCTGAACCACCACCAAGAAAAACATCATTAACTGAACAACTCCTACGATGAAGATGATTATGAGGTGCTTCCTCACAATTCCCATAAGGGAAAATTAAAGAATCACTTCTTCCACTTGGACTCATAATTGGATCCATTGATTCATCAAGAAAAGAGAAGTGTTCTTGAACACTGTTACTACTACCATACTCATCATTATTTGGGTTGTCATAAAAAGGTGTTGAAGACCCAGAAAGAGCATTAGCAGAACCATTCACAACAGCAGCATAAGAAAGTGAACTAGACCCTCCCCCTCCTCCTCCTCCTCCTCCTACTACTACTCCTGCGGCCATTGGTCTAGGACTTCTAGCAAAAACCGGTGAACCATTAGTAGACCAAGGAGAAGTAGCAGGTGAAGAAGAAACCCCATTATTAGGAATCATGATTCTTGGTGAAGATTGATGAAAAAGGTTCAACTTTGATGATGCAGATGAAGTGTTTGATGAAAGTCCTAAATGAACTTTAGCTTGATTGACTAAAGAAACCAAAAGGGTTTCTGGACCAAAAGCTAATCTTATCATCTCTTTATCCCCTTGGTCTTGTATCAATATATAACCCATAATTTTTGATGCATTTTCTGGATCCAAATTTTGAATCCTTGATAAAACTATCTTTGTTGCTTCATATGCATCCATCACTAAATTTTATCAACATTCACTACTATTACAAATACAACTACAACTACCTCACTAGTACTTGTTTTTCCTTTCCCCAAAGTTGTAGCCTTTTATTATAGAAAGAGAAACAACAGAGAGAGAGGGGGGGACAATGATGGTAGATAGTGGAGTTTTAAATAGTAAGGCCTTAGTAATGAAAATAATAATTTTTTGAAGTTGTTGATTTTGATGATGAGTAAAAATAAAAGTTAATTTTTAAAATTTATGATAAAAATAGGAGTAAATTTTACTTTTTTAAAAAAATAATTTTTATTAAAGTAAAATTATTTTTATAGTTAAACATCACTATTTTATATTTTTTTACTAAAGTAAAATAATTTTAAAAAAACATCATAATCAAACATGTACTAAATTAAATAAAAAATTGAAAAATCAAATTGATATCTAATACTCGTATTAAAGTTTGACTGATTTGGATCGCTCTGAAAGTTCTAACATAAACTATAAAAGCATTTTCTACCAAAAACAATTATATATTCAAGAATTTTAAATAGTGGTTAAAAAAGATTATAAAAATTTATGATGCTCATATTTGAGCTTAATTAATTTGAATCATGCTAAAAAATCTCTCTATAAAAGATAAAATATTTTCTACTAAAGACGATTTTATATTAAATTTGAAATTAAAATTATTAAAAATAAATAATACTTAACATTTTATCACAATTTTCTAATGATAAAATACCTTTTCTATCAATTTGAGGATTTATTATTTTTTAATGATAAAATACCTTTTCTATCAATTTGAGGATTTATTAGGATGGTGTGTGTATTTTAGGGAATTATTAGGAAGACGTGGCCTAAGATGTAAACAATGTTTATAGAAAGATAATGACTGGGGGTTTCATGTTATATTTGTGCAATCATTACATACCTTATTCAAACGTGACACTTGAGAAGGATATAATAGGCCTTAGGCTTAGTAGTAATATAACTCAGTTTTTTGTCTCAATTTAATTGTTTTAATTGGGCTCTACAAAATAGTACTCCATCCGTTTTTAAAAAAATGACTTACTTTTTTTTAATTCATTATAAAAAGAATAATTTTTTTTTATTTTTAGCAATACTTTAATTTCAACTTTATACGTGACATGTTTAGGACCATAAGGTTAAAGAATATTTTGATATATTTGACACAACTTTAATTTAAAGCCATAAGATTCAAAAGACTTCTTTATTTTTTTAAATTGTGTGTCAAGTCAAAGTAGGTCATTCTTTTTTAAACGTAGAAAGTAGTATAATTATTACTAGCTTCGATTTCAACGATAGTGTTCAAACCAGTCAACATATACTTTCTACCTTACAAAATAATTGAATTTTCAAGGTATATCACATTCCTTAAATAAAAAAAATTAGGACATAAATTGTAGGTTATTATCTATTATTGATTTTTAATTGTTCTTAAATTACTTTCTTAAAAAATATTCGAAGTACTTAAAAACTTCACTAAATGAAGGTAAAATTAGAAGAACTTTTTAAAATGTCTTTTAAAGAATGAACAACTTATTTGTTTTAAATATTAAAAAATAGTTCAATAATTCATTTAATTTGAAATGAAAGAAGTACTAGTAAGGGTGAGAAAAAAATTTCAAAACAAAAAAAAAGTGACACAAGTCTTAAATATTGAGTAGATATGACAATTTTAAATTTAGTATTAATGATACTAATTTTAAAACTCTCGTTTTATTATTTACACACAGATCCCTACACCATATTTACACAAAGATCCTTACACCATCACCACCACTCCTCCTCCACACCCTTTCCTGCCATCGCCACCGCCACCTCCTCTTCCTCCACTATCGCTATCACTACCATTGTCACCTCTTCCAGATTCACTATTATTTCTTCCCTCTACATAACTATAGCTTATTTTTCTTCTTTCTCCCCCACCACCATCGTTATCAACACCGTAACAAATGTAATCTTCTCATTCGGCGTCACCACCAGCACCACCACCTTTCTTTTTACCATAAATATTACTTTTTCGTGGGCTCCTTATCCAACCACATCTTTTTTCAGAAAGTAAGTAAGTATCGAAGTTACTGCAGCAACTTCGATAATTGATATAACACAATAACTAATAGTAGTTGTTGCAGCAATTACCGTAACTGTTGCAGCAACTATGATAATTGTTGAAGCAACTCTTGTAGTTGCTGAATTATTTTTCATTCAATTTTAAAAGAAATAAAAAAAAAACTTTTCAAACTTCTTAATTTTTTTTTAAAATAGTCTATAAAAATTAAAAAAAAAAGAAAAACGAAATGAAAAAAAAAAAAGAGAAGGTGGATTAGAGAGAGAAAAAATAAGAAGAAGATGAGGATAAAGAAATTTAGAAAGAGAGAAAAAAAAAGATTGAAAAATAAGAAAAGGAGAAAAATTCTAAAATTTGAAATTTAGAGTTTGAGAACTTTTGAAAAGTTTAAAGAATTTAGAAAGATATATTTTACATCTCAATTTACTTTAATCACTAATTAAAAAGAATTTGACTTGAGTTGGTCAAAGTTATTACCAATTTTAATTTTAAAACTTATTTTTCATCTCACACTTAATTTTCTCAAGTGGGCGATATACTAGTGAGTAGTTATTTTATTGAATACTTGCTACTCTATTTTTTATTGATAGTGATAAAATCCCTGGTGCTCATTAACTTTTAGCGATTACACTTTTGAGTGCAAGTTAAATTATTAATTTGATTTATCACCGGATCATATGAAAATTGAAATTAGATCAAACAGTTACATACAGGCTGCAGTTAGGATTGTCCAAAAACTAAATCGATCGATAAAAATATTATTAGATTATTAGTATTGGGTTATTGAATTAACGATTTCTTAGTGATTTTATATAAAAAAATTTAATCGGTAAACGATTCAATTTTGGTTTTAGCTTATTGGGTTATCGATCAAACCGATAACCCAATAAGGATACATTAAGTTATTATTTTACTCCTATTTGTGTTATGTATATAAATATTTATATTACTCATATATATATATACACACACACTACTTATTCACAATTCAGAGATTCACAAAGTATTAACCTATTCAAGGCAACAAAGGCACAATACAAAGTTCAGGTATTTTTGCATTGAAAGTTTGAAGCATTTAGTAGTTTCCAACAATTATAATTCAATTTTTTTTCAAATTAACATTCAGTTCAAGTTTGAAGATGCTTGTAAACTAAAACGCATTGCGTATGATTTTGGCGGCAACTAAAATTTTATTTTTTTATTTTGGTTTTTACTATTTTTATTTTATGAATATTTTCTTATTGGTTAAACAGAAAATCGAACCGTTAAGCACCAAAAATCGATAAACTGAATACCGATAAGAAAATATCTTATTGGTTGTAATTGATTTTACATATTTAAAAACTAGAAATCAAAAAATCAAACAAATAACACATAAAACTGAACCGATCGATGCACACCCCTAACTGCAGCTCGTAAAAGAAACGTTATACTTGTGTTCAAACGGATTAGATAATGAGACAATTATTCATCGTGCTTCATAAACGTGAAGTGTTAGTATATTTCAAAATCAATTGCATATTGGGTAAGATTTCATATTATATGAAGCTTAACTGCTACTCCATCCATCCGTTTCATTTTAGTTGTCATATTTTATTTCACACGATAATTAAAAATAATAAATTAAATAATAAATTTTACTATTTTATTTTTTATTCATATTAATTAAAATTGTAAGTGTTCACATTTAATGTATATTATTAGTTGTAGAGGGAAAATAAAAAAACTAATTCTAACCTAATTTAATAAGTGATTAACTAATATGAACATTTATTTTTAGCAAAATGATAACTAAAGTAGGACAAAGGAAGTATTTGATATTTTATTATTTTATATTATTATTATATATAGAGAGAGAGAAAGAAATGTAAGTTGGAGGATGACCAAGGATAAAATTGTCATTTCATAAATACTCTAAAATATTTATTTCTATTATATAGTTTTAAAAGTTTATTATAAATTTAAAAAATAACAGAATAGTCAAACATCTTTCCCAAATGTTAAGTGTTCCCTAACGATGTGATATTTAAGGTGGATCCCATATTTTTTCAATCATAATTTTTTTAAAAATATGTTTTGTGTATTAATAATTAATCTATTTTAATGAGATATTATCTAAAGTTCAGTTCTTTTTTAGAATGTGTAATTTTTACTTTTATTTTATTAGAATAGAAATGTCTAAAAAAAGATGTAACTATGTTATGATATACTTATAAACCTTTCATAAAAGAATATGAAATTTAATTCTAAACAAAAGCATATAAAGTATTCGTATAATTTGAGATCACGCTTGGACACAAATCAGATCAACTTGTTTTTTTTAACCGATTCGAATCGATTTTTAATGACAAAAAAATGAAATCTTTTTTTGTAAATGTCAATCCTATCCCAAAGTTGTATAATATCTCATGTGGACGCCACAGTTTTTTTTATAATTTTTTATAAATATTTTTTGTTGGTTCTAATACACAATACTCATTTTTATTCCCTTTTATAAGTGGTGAAGTTTCACTTTCATTTTATTCAAATGAAATCTCCACAGGCATGTAGAATAAAAAAATTTCTTTGCACATTTAGTTATAGTAAATTATTTAATAGAGTGATAAAGAAATAAGAAAATATATCACTCCCATCATTTTAAAAAGAATGATCTATTTTGACTTGACACAAAATAAAAAAAAAATAAAACTTTTGTATCTTGTGGTCATAAATTAAAGTTATGTCAATTGTATCAAAATACATTTTCTCTTGTGGTTCTAAACATAACACGTGGAAAATTGAAATAATTTTTGCAAAACCAAAAAAAAGTTTTATTCTTTTTTTAAACAAATAAAAATAAAAATTAGGTCTTTATTTTTAAAATTGAGAGAGTAACAAATATTTACAAGGCATTCCTATATCCATAATTTTCATCATTCAAAAATAATTTCAAGTTGAACTTTTAAATAATATCTAAAATAATTTTAAAATATAATCTGTTAAACCTTAAAAAGTAATTTAAGTAGTGAATTTTGTTCATACTTTATTATGATATATGAGAAATTATATGATAATCTTTTTATTAAATGTAAATTTAAATAATATACTTGAATCAAATGGGAAGAATAATATTAAATTTAAAGAGAAATTATATCTGAAGTTTGTTCCATCTAAATATTTTTTGAATCATGGTATCCGAACGAGTTTTCTCTCCTCTTATCTAAATCCACAAAATAAACAAGTTACTTTTGAATGTAACATTCATTATTATTTGTTATTGTTTTTGCCTAAAATTATTGATAGTTAGTTTAAGGTAAAAATTACAAATATAACCAGAATATAATGGTTTTTTCATAATTTTTAAAATATTTTCGTATAATTTTTTATGTTGACCCCACTACAACTCTATTTTAAATGAAAAAATAGATAAAATGGTCATTTCATCCGAATATTTTCAATGTCATTAATGATGTAGTCTTTCACACGAATTTCACACACTTTAAATATAAGCCTATTTTAATATGTAGTAAAAAAAAATTAAATGCATTATATCAGAATGTCTATTTTAATACATCCTATGTTCAATTCAAATAATATTTTTTTTAGTCAGTTCTACAAAAGAATTGACATTTTTTATTTGATTAGTATTTAATAACATTATCAATATTGGTAAAGTTATTCTCATATGACCAAGAGATCACATGTTCAAGTCTTGAAAATAGCCTCTGGCAGAAATGCAAGGTAAGACTGGGTACAATACACCCTTATGGGGGGACCCTTCCTCAATCACCGCACATAGCGATAGCTTTAGTGCATTGGACTGCCTTTTTTATCAATATTTTAGTCATGTTGAATTTTATTTATTTGTCAAAAAATCCACAAAGGTATACTCTTCTATTTAAGATTTATTTATTTTAAAGATAGTTTGAAACTTGAGAAAATTGAAGGAAAGGTGTCTTTTAAGTCTTGAACGAAGGATTGGTGACATTGACCAACAAATAGGGTCAAACATCATTAGAATACTTGATTAAGTTAATTATGGACTTGATTAGTATTTTCAAATCTTTCTAATCTTTTCAAAAATACAAATCAACCCAACCCACAACCCTCTTCAATCCAAATCAACCACTCTCTCCTCTCTTTCCAGTTTCTCTCAACTCTCTCCCAACCAATAATTTTGAAAAATTTCTTCCTTCAACCTTCGGCGACAAATAGTCGGGCGAGTTCCTTTTTGACTTTCAACCGTCAATCGACGTGAATACTTCTTCGGCGATAATAACTTCGAGTTTTTCGTCCTTCCATTTTCTTTTTTCACAGGTAAAAAATTATGAAGAAACAGAGGAACTTGAGTCAACTACTCTTCTGGTATTGAAATGTGGACTGAATAAAACCCTAATTTCTGGTATTTCTGCATTTCTTCTTCTTGTTGTCATACTAATGATTAGAATTTATTGGTGATTTTTTATCACAATTGATGTTCTTAGTGTGTGTGTGTGTGATATGTTGGTATTGCTGGGTTGATTTGTTGTTTGTCTTGGTAGAAATGGTATTACAACAGTTGAAATATCTAATGTAATAGATGAAACATATGATGCAACAGATGAAAATCTGATGCAACAGATAAAAAATCTGATGCAACTATGAAAATCTGATATAATAGGTGAACAATCTAACAGATCATTCATCTGTTGCGACAGACGACTCTTTTGTTTGGAAGAAATCTAAACAATTTGATCCAACAGATAACTGATTAGTGATTTGTTTTTATTCTTTCCAACGGTTTACTCTTCACTTTGCAACAGATTAGGACTGCTTTTATTATTTCCAATAATTTACTCATCCGTTGCAACAGGTCGATTATCTATTGCAACAGATAATATACCTGGTGCAATAAATTAATGATCCATTTTTATTCTTTTCAATGGTTTACTCATCCGTTGTAACAGGTCGGTTATATGTTACAACAGATAAAATATCTAGTGCAACAGATTAGTGATCTATTTTTATGGTTTTCAACAGATTACTCATCCGTTGCAATGGGTCAGTTATATGTTGCATCAGATAAAATACCAAGTGCAACAGATAGTGCTATTTTTATGGTTCCCACTAATTACTCATCCGTTGCAACAGGTCGGTTATATGTTGTAACAGATAACATACCTAGTGCAACAAATTAGTTATTTGTTGAAACTGTTATATTGTTGTTATGCATTAATCAATTATAATCTATGTTATGTTCCTGTTAATTTAAGATAACATGGCTCTCAAAAGAAAAGAAATCGCATCAAGTCCAAGTAAGGGAATAAGCGCAGCAACTCAGCTACATCCACCACTCTATGAGCTTGCTTTACAAGCGTTATCTCAATCAGGAGCAGAATATAATGAACACGAGGAGGAGGAATCTTTCAAAAGAGATGATCCAAATGCTAATAGCCCTTCCTCTGAAGAGTTGGTCAAAACCTTCAGCATTGATCGTTATCCTGTGAGAATGCAATGCGATGGTGCCACATATTTAACGGGTGATCTTGTGGTTAAGTCAGTCATGAGAAAATCTTTTGACGCCTTTAGAAAAATACTTCGAGAATAAAAATTAGATTCATATTTCAGGGAAAGCTGCTTTGGGCAATATCTTGATTTGCCGGAGGACAACAATGCTCGTTTTCAGATGAAAATGATATATTATCTTCTCAAGCGCAGGTTTATGTATGAAAACAAAGATAAGATAGATGAGGTATGGATAAATTACTGTGGCATGCCTGCTTGTTTTGGTTGGGAAGAGTTTGCCATAGTTACCGAACTAAAATGTTATTCTCCTTCTCTTTCTCAAATTATACCTACTCTGACCCAAAAAAAGCACCCCGCATACCCAAAAAATTAAAAGGCAAGTCGAGTGATCGTGATGACCTGGTGTCCATTGTTGGTCCAAGCTTTAAAAACAAAATCTGATTGAAGCATTGAAAGGTAAAGGACTTTCAAAGAAGCACAAGCAATCAGTGTGCTTGGTTTGATTTGTACATAATGTTCTTTGGGCGAGAGACGTTAACAACAATATAAGCCTCGGTTTGATAAATCTCTCCAATGATCTTGAGATATTTAACAGCTATCCTTGGGGTTATGAAAGCTTCAAAATGACTGTCGAATATTTGTTGACTCTATTAACGCCAAAAACAGTCAACTTATATGGTTTTTCATGGGCCTTCATGGTAAATATTTCTTTTATCATGATATGATTCATCATTTTTTTATTCAATAATGCTTTTAATTTATTGGCATTATGTTATAGGCTTGGGAATTTGAAGCCATTCCTTATTTGAGACAACAAGTGAACTACTAGGAAGAAGTTTTCTGTCCAAGAATTCTGAGATGGTTGTCGGCCAAAACCGATAAAAATACAAAATTTCTTGATCTTTTCAATCCCCCCAAGGAAGTAGTAAGTCCAATTCTAATCAAGATTTTGTTTTAATTAATGATTAAATGATTTTATCATCATTGTTAATAGATGTACCGATTTATTTTAGATTGTCCATCCGTGGCTTGTTCCGATCAACCGAGAGTTGAAGATGCTATTTTTTCTTACTTTATGGTCTGTGCAAACTTTATCGGACCCCAAGGTCGTTGATTGAATAAAAATGGAATTGTTTGGAGCAACAGCCATCACAAAAAAAATAATTTTGGAGGGTGGGGCTAATGATGCTCCTCTTACAGTTTTGGAAACAACAAGCCATTATGATTATAATCATAATGGTTGTAAAAAATTTTCTCCAGATTTTGCCGCATCTAGCTAATGTTCTTCATGCAAATGTCAAAACTGCAAGGTGAAACACGATGGAGTGATTAATGTTATTAATGCACTAACTGCTTTTGTAAAAAAAATGACATCTAAGAGGGGTGTCATTCTATCAAAGAGGATTTCATATCCAGACACTCCACTAGAGATCAAGGCGGCTAAGAGGAGAAGGAAATACACTTCCAAGGCATCATCAATCATAAAAAAAGTAAGATTGCAATGCCTCTGTCTTTGTCTTGCACCGATGTTCAGTGTGCAAGGGCCACAGAAGAGAAGTATGAGCTGAAGAAGGTGAATGAACATCATCTATTCCAAAAAACAAACAGGCACATATCTGTTTCAACAGATGATACATCTACTAAAAATTATGAAACAGATATATACATCTATTGCAACTATTGTCTAACCTGTTGCATCAGATTCGTTATCTATTTCAACAGATGAGTCTTATGTTACAATAGATGGGTCATCTGTTCAAAATTATCGTACTTCTCTAATTTAACTATTTGAATTTATCCCAATAGATAATATATATGATGCAACATAAGACTCATCTGTTGCAACAAATGGAAAATATATATGATGCAACATAAGACTCATCTGTTGCAACAAATGGAAAATCTGTTGTATATCTCTACTTAGCATTGGCAATTCTGGCTTTCTAGGTGGATGTCACAGCTACTACCGAAGAGCATAATATGACAGTTAATAATTCATCAACTGCTTCCAAAGATGAAAAAAAGTGGAGCCTATCAGTTTGGGAGAGTGGATTATCTATTTTTTTATAACACAGGGATTACGGTCCTTTTATTGCCACCTATGCCGAGTATTTGAGCAATGGATTACAATTACCAAATGATGTACTTGATGCCAGATTACTCCGCAAAATATATGTTGCTCTTTTATGGAAATATGGAGAAACAAAAGCTGAGAAGCCGTACGCAACCGACGTTAAAGATCCACGACGACTAAAGACGAATTCTATAGCATTGGATAAAGAACAACTTGTCCATATTGATTAGATCTTTATAGCTTAAGTCCGTCAGTGTAATAACCTATCCTCCTTGGTTTAACTTGATTTATTTGTAGAGTAGATCGTTTGTACCCATAATATTTTTTTTACATTTTATTTATTTGTTGAGTTATTTCATGTAGTTTTTGAAGGCTTCGATTTATTTTATTCTATCTATGAATATAATTAATTCTGAGTTTTGAACATGTTAATTGAAATAGAGTACTAGATTCAAATATCGCAACAGATAATACATTTGCTACAACAGACGACATATCTTATCAGACAGATTTAGACATATGTTGCAATATGAGATGCAACACGTAGGTCATCTGCTAGAAATTATATAACAGGTCTTTCTACTTTTTTTATTTGCTCCAACAGATTACCGATTAGTTGCAACAAATAAGTTATATATTGCAACAGATCGTAAATCTATTGCGACAAACAGACGGAGAATATCTGCATAACGCAACAGATGACCAACCTATTCCAACAGATAATCAATTTGTCACAACAGGTACTATATCTATTACGATAGATATAAAATCTGTTGCATTATAAAATTCAACTTTGCCAGACATAAAAATTATTGCCACTACATGTATAGTGAATTGGCTTGAAATGAAAATTTGTTATCATCTTTGTCTCTGTCTTTGTACATGTTCTTTTTTATATACGGGCTCCAACCATTTAGTTAGTACCCCATATGTCCATACCTATTGTATCTTTCCCACAATAGTGTCGCATATACTGATTATTTATGTGCCGGTCAACAAACAGTTGATGTATGCAAGCGAATACGGCCCGCACGCTACATCGGTTATATTTTTTAAGAGCTGGATGTTCTTATTTCGACCTTCAAAAACCCATGATTCCTTCGCCAAGACTTCAGCCGGCAAATGATCCATGAACTTACTCTGTGTCAACAACTTGGGCAACAACTTCAAGAGTGGCTGTATGTGGGTTTAAAATGTCTTCTCACTGAACAAAGGTAAGTTGTAGTCATAAACCTTAATATTTTCCTCGTATAGTAGTATATCAACAGTGAGAAAATGGGTGACATCAACGTTTATGACTAAAAGGATTCTCTTTGCCTTGGTCCAGCTCTTGCCGTATGGATATGGCCTCTTTCCTCTAACATATTTAATAGCTTCTTCATCCCATTGGAACGTAGAAACTAACTGATCAAATTCTAAGCCACCGGAATCAGCTATCTTACAGAGTTTAGCGTACCTATCCTTGAAATTATTGTAGAAGTTAAGGTCTATTATCCTATCGACAACATCATAAGCATCCGGGTACGCTAATTGCCTGCCTCTCATGAGACAGAGAATTTTATCAACATACTATGGTATAAGAAGATAATTTTTAAATAGGTTAGTAATTGTAAAGAATAAAAACACAGTAGAAAGAATCCGATGCAGAGGGTTCTCTGAATCAGTTCATAGATTACCCAGCCAACACAACTTATGCAACAAATGTGTATTATGTTGCAACAGAATACCAAGTTTTCATAACATATTACATATCTGATGCGTAGATTCTTCTTTATGGAGTAAATTGAAAGGGTAGGTTGGCAAAAGTAAACTTACCTTGTCCTCGTACCACACGCACATATTTGTCATATTCGAGAAGTCTTTGGCAGCAAATGAATGCATGGTGTATTCTTTTTGAACCTTCATCTTGATGAATTCTTCCAGTTCCTTCTTCTTCTTCTTGCCAAGCGCCTCGAATATGTCCACCTTTTTCGGCGGCCCCTGAACTTCAACAAATATTGGAGTGGGAGGAGTTACAATTTTTGCTTATTTCAGAACAGAGAGAATTTATCTAATTTTTCTTTTCTTCCTCCTAACTTCTACTGTAGGAGTGCATGTCTTCCTCACCTCGTTGGATGGTATGACACCCCTCCTGAATTTCAACTCCTCGGCAGCTTTAATAATAGCCTCTAGCTTGTCGAGGAGTTTATTCTCTCTTTCCTTGCATACTTTGTATTTGCAATGAGAACATAAGGGTGAGGAGGGGTAAGAGGGGACCACTCTAAGAGTGGGAGAAACCGGTGTAGGGGTAGGAGGGAGGACCTGTGCAAGGGGTGTTTTCAAATATATTTAATTTTTTGCTGAGCACCAATATGCTCATAATCACGACTGGCAGCAGAAGAAGCAGCATGATGGCTTCCACTATTACAAACAACTCCACTAGCAACATCCTCAGAAGAAGCACCTGGATCTATTGCAGTTTGAGTTTGGTCGTGAAGAGCTTCAACATTAGATTGACCTTGCCTAACTGCTCTTCTTATATATGTTGCTCCATCCAATTCCTTCATTATTAACTCTACCGTTGGGTCTTCTTTTGTATTAATAAGACCCAGAGTAAGAAAAGAAGTCATCCCCAGCTCATCAATGGTAGGCACGATCCAAGGATGCACAACTTATAAAAAAACTACAGGAGGAAGTTTGCAGTCATTTGGGTTACATGGGGCTCGATTTATGTTAAAACAACCAACTTATGCAATAGATGATCTAGCTACCATAACAACTGATCTGTCTCTTGAAATAGATTGGTAATATGTTGTATCAGAATACCCATCTGTTGCATAATTTACTATAGATGGGTAATTTGTTGAGTAGGGTTCAGAGAACAGAGCAACATATGGTTAATTTGTTGTGAAATATGGATCGTCTGTTGCAACAAATTACCCATCTGTTGCACCAGTTAAAGTTGATGGATAATCTGTTGTAACAGATGGAACATCTGTTTTAATATCTTTCTTTGAGAGAAATTATTTTAGTTGAAAAAAGACGTACTACATCATCCGAAGGGTTAAAGAGATCAGCCTCGTTAATATATTTTTTGTTGCTCTCTACTGCAGCCAACCATCTAAGGATCCTTGGATGAGAAACCTTATTCGGGTAATCCGTGAAATACTTTCGAAGGGAAGAAATGGCTTCACATGCCCAAGCCTAAAAATTGTAAACAAGAAGCAAGCAAAAAAAAAGTCACAAGTATATTCAATATAAATTAATAAATGAGTAAAAATAGTGATTAATTTTACCATGAAAGCCCAAGAAAAGCCGTATAATATGGTCATCTTTGGTTTTATCTCTTTCAGTAAATATTTGAAAGTCAAGTAGTAGCTGTCGTAGCCCCAGGGATAATCGTTGAATTTCCCAAAATCATCAGCAAGCACCAACAAATCACGTTCGATGACTTTCTTGACGTCTCTTGCCAATAAAATGGAATGAACAAACCAAACTAAGCATAATTTCTCCCTGTAGTGCTTTGGTATTTCTTTATTCTTGAGATTCGCTATCAAATCCTTCACTTTGTAGCTAGGTCCAACAATGCCCAACAACCCATATTTTTTTACCTTGCATTTGTTGGACCCTTTGTGGGGTGTTTTCTTGATGGCAGGTTCTTCTGGACGATCGCATCTTAAGCCCGTCACAATGGCAAACTCTTTCATTCCAAAACAAACCTACATGCCACAACAGTTGATCCCGACTTTATCCATCTTATTTCCACCCTCCTTCGAATCTCCATCATCTCTCGGATACATGATTCTGCGCTTGAGAAGGCCATATACCATGATCATTGGGAAACAGAGAGGGCAGGGCCCAGACAGCTCAAGAAAGTGTGCAAAGTAGCTCTTCTTAAAAATTCTATCTATGTTTTCCTTCTTCATAATACTCCTAAGTTCGTCAAAAGATTTCCCCAACTGACATTTAAGTACAAGATCACCAAATACTGCATTAGGGTTATTCATCAGCATCGCAACTCGAAACTAGTCAATACTAAAGGTTTTGACAGAATTATGCTGGAATTTTGATATTATTTCATGCCCCATTGGTGAGGAGGAATTATCACTTTCCTCGGCTTTATTTTTCCCTGACTGAGATTGTTCTGGAAGTTCCTCCGAATCTATCTTACTCTTGCCTTTTTTGTTTGATGATCGGAAGTTGATCTGCTTTCTCCACTTTCAGTTTTTTTTTGGGAGACATCTTTTAACTACAAACAAAAGAAAAAGAAAAAATACATTGCATTTGATGTCTGCATAATTTTTTTTAAAATGATGAGACAAATTTCAATAAATTATTCTTACCACATAACCAAAAAAAATACTCCAACGGATAACCTATCAGTTGGAACAGATGGGGAACCCGAATCTATTTGAAGACCTATTTAATATCTCCCCACAGAGATTCCACATATTGCAACAGGTGGAGAAATTTCAATAAATTATTCTATGCCACATTACAAGAAAATACTCCAATGGATAACCCATCAGTTGGAACAGATGGGGAATCTGTTTGAAGACCTATTTCATATCTCCCAACAGATCTTCCACCCGTTACAACAGATGAACCACCACCACCACAACCAATGCCATAACCAATGCCACCAATACCACCATCAATGCCACCAATACCAATACCACAGACACCACCGCCAAAAAACACAAATACCAACACCACCACCAACAGCCACCAACAACACCACAAACACCATCCAATAAACCACGACAATCAACAAAACACTGAGAGAAAAACTAGGGTTTTCTCGGGTGCTTTCTACTTTTTTAGCATTAAAACTCAAACTTGTTAACCCATTCTCAAAGATAATACAACTAAAAGTCTTCTTTTTTATCAATAACTAAAAAGCCCTATTTTTTAGAATAAATAACAAATGTAGAACTTTTCTCGAACTCTATTACATACGAAGATAAAGAAAACAATGGATACAAGCGGGAATTTTAAATAAGAAATCTAAAAGAAGGCAACAAATTTCTGAATTTTAAATTTCATCCCATGCTTTCTTGTTTGTGTTTCCGATCAGGTCCACTTTCATTGACCTGATCGGAACCACGAACGAGATTGAAAGAAAAATAGAGTATCATTGCTTCCTTAGCAATATGGTTATAATTGATTGTGTTTTCTTGCCTTGACATGCTTTCAACATTTCTTGGAGAAGATCAGATGTTTGCTATAGTATGTGAATCCCGATAATTTTCAAGGTTGCCTCCAGCTTGTTGATTCTGTATTAAAGTTGGTCATTACCGTCTTCAAAGTTGGTAAGGAGTTCCTCATCTCTTGTGAGCTCGATCAGGAACACTACCTTCAAAGTTGTGGTATTCTAAAAGACCTTCAGAACACTTTCTTCAGAAGCCTTAAAGGATACATGGAGGGTCTCTGTGTTTGTTTTAGGTCAAAATGTGTTGATGCAGATTGAAGATGTGGTCTCAACAGTTGAACAACTCACTTTTATCGAGTGTTGCTCCATGCATCTTGCTTAACCAATTTGATAAATTAGTAAGCATGGAGTTACGTAGCGTGTGATCTAAGCCAGCTTTACCAAGCCTATCAAACATTACGTAACTCTAAGCTCATTACTCTATCAAAAAATATGACCGAGTTAGTGCACAAATTGAACGGGCTCAATCTCTCAGTCTTTCTGCTGATCGCTCTTCTCTAATATAGATAACAAAATATCTGCTATGCAAAAGTCTACACGGTCGCCAGACATGTTTGCCTGGGAGCAATTCTTCTGAAGATATCTATTGATTTCTTCTGAAGAACTACTCCCAGGCAAGAATGTATGGCGATGATGTAGACTTTTGCATAGTAGATATCTTGTCATCTATATTGGAGAAGAGTGATCAACAAAAAGGCTGACAGATTGGACTTTTTTAATTTGTACACTAACTCAGGTATAATATTTTGATAGGGTAATGAGCTCAGAGTTACGTAATGTTTGATAGGCTTGGTAGAGCCTGTTTAAATCACATGCTACGTAACTCCATGCTTACTAATTTATCAAATTAGTTAAGCAAGATGCATGGAGAAACGCTCCATAAAAGTGTGTTGTTCAACTGTTGGGACCACATCTTCAACGTGCATCAACACATTTTGACCTAAAAAAAACACAACGACCCTCTATATACCCTTTAAGGCTTCTGAAGTAAGTGTTCTGAAGGTCTTCTACAATGCCACAACTTTGAAGGTAGTGTTCCTGATTGAGCTCACAAAAGGCGAGGAATTCGTTACCAACTTCGAAGATGACAACGACCAGATTGAATACAGAATCAACAAGTTGGAGGCAAGCTTAAAAATTATCGGGATTCACATACTACAACAAGTAACTGATCTTCTCCAAGGAATGTTGAAAGCATGCTAAGTCAAAAAAACACAATCAATTAATCTATAATGCTAAGGAAGTAATTATACTCTATTTTCCTTTCAATCTCATTTGTGGTTCCGATCAGGTCAACAACAGTGGACCTGATCGAAAACACAAATAAGAAGGCATGGGATGAAATTTAAAATTTAGAAATTGCCGCCTTCGCTTAGTTTCCTTATTTTAACTGCAGTTGTTATTGGCGTAAGTTTTCTAGACTTGCTGAATATCATTTCTACCCTCGATGCCCGTGAGGCGGCTTTGTTGGTCTTCTCCTATTTTCTACCTAGGTGATAATCCCAACCACGCAGCTTGCTAGCAAAGTATTTAGATGTATCATTTTTTTTAAGAGACACAATAGATGAAATTACATTACCGGATACACTTTTATATTTGGACTTGATTCAGATTTCACAGCTGTTAAGATAATTCCATCGACCAAATTTGTTAAAAGTTACTTTCTACCCTATGTCTCTTTTTCAATTAGCTCTCAAATGATATATTTTTCCATCGACCACTCATTTTCCCTCGAAAGCATTCTCCTACCGCACCTTCTGGCATATAATCATCACCCCGAGTGAGCAACCCAACCATATAAATTTTATCCAGGGCAGTAACTATATTGGTTTTTCATTCTTGTTTGATGCAGTGCGATGCTTCGAGGGCCCTTTAAGGGTCCAATGCACACTTAAAGTTAAGTCCAATCGCTATTGGTTCTCTGTATTGACGATAAATATTAATTCCTTCTTAAAACTTGATACGTATAAACACGGGCACCAACCATCAGTAATTCGTAACAGGGTATCTGCACCATCTTCATGAGGTCCTCAGCCTTATCAATTTCGAACCCATCAAACTTAAAGGTACAATATAGGATCTTTTTTGAATGATCAATGCTTAATCGGTTAAAAACTGCATTCACAAAAATATTGTACTTTGTGTGAGTTATCCCGGTAACCTTATCAGTAATACATACTTAACTCCCACACATATGATAGTGGATCTATCTGTACGCACCTTATTCTTCCTAGCCCATCTATGGCTAAAATTGAATATACAGATGACTAGCTTGTTGCAACAGATGATACATCTATTTATATTGTCAAATAATTAGAGACATCTGTTACGATAATTGATCAACCTGTTGCAGAAGTCAAATAGATATATACATCTGTTGCAAAAGATTGCCATTATGTTGTAAGTTATCTAACAGAAAGAGTATATTTTGCAACAGATTATCCATCTGTTAGATTTATTTTAAAGTAATTTTCTTTTCTTTCCGAGATACAATAATTTATAAATAGGTCCCTCCCTACAAATATGGATGATCTATAATCGTACAAGAATATTCATATCGAGTCCTTGCGTGAACTTCAAAGGCAGTTTGATGAACTCACGAGAGATTTGGCTGACTTCGGACCAAGGTTACTGGATGAAAAATATCTAATTGACAATAATAATAATAGTAGTAATAATAATTAGGTAATATTTTTTATTTTAGCGATTATTTTTCTCTTTTTTGTATATCAAATCTACCCAAGGGATTCAAAAATCTATGAACATTCATTTCATTTTGTTGTCGACTTTAAATTTTTAATTATTATTTAGTATTTAATAATAATCATCCTATTTATTTCTTGTTCTCAACATGTCGATGGTTGGTGATAGGATTGAGCAGCAATTTATTGATGTCTTCTGAAGAATTGCTCCCAGACAAGCATTTCTGGCGATGGTGTAGACTTTTGCATAGTAGATATCTTGCCATCTATATTGGAGAAGAGTGATCAGCAGAAAGGCTGACAGATTAGACTTTTTTAATTTGTGCACTAACTCGGGCGTAATATTTTGATAGGGTAATGAGCTCGGAGTTACGTAACGTTTGATAGGCTTGGTAGAGCCTGTTTAAATCACATGCTACGTAACTCTATGCTTACTAATTTATCAAATTAGTTAAGCAAGATGCATGGAGCAACACTCTATAAAAGTGTATTGTTCAACTGTTGGGACAACATCTTCAATGTGCATCAACACATTTTGACCTAAAACAAACACAACAACCCTCCATGTATCCTTTAAGGCTTCTGAAGTAAGTTTTCTGAAGGGCTTCTAGAATGCCACAACTTTGAAGGTAGTGTTCTTGATTGAGCTCACAAGAGGCGAGGAAATCCTTGCCAACTTCGAAGACGGCAACGACCAGCTTGAATACAAAATCAACAAGTTTGAGGCAAGCTTGAAAATTATCGGAATTCACATACTACAACAAGCATCTGATCTTCTCCAAAGAATGCTGAAAGCATGCTAAGGCAAGAAAACACAATCAATTAATCCATATTGCTAAGGAAGTAATTATACTCTATTTGCCTTTCAATCTCGTTTGTGGTTCTGATCAGGTCAACGGTAGTGGACCTAATCGAAAACATAAATAAGAAGGCATGGGATGAAATTTAAAATTCAGAAATTGCCGCCTTCGCTTAGTTTCCTTATTTTAACTGCAGTTGTTGTTGGTGTAAGTTTTCTAGACTTGCTGAACATCATTTCTACCCTCGATGCCCGTGAGGTTGCTTTTTTGGTCTTCTCCTATTTTCTGCCTAGGTGATAATCCCAACCACGCAGCTCCCTAGCAAAGCATTCAAATGCATTATTTTTATTTAAGAGACACAACAGATGAAATTACATTACCGGATACACTTTTATATTTAGACTTGATTCAGATTTTGCATCTATTAAGATAATTTTATCGGCCAGATTCGTTAGAAGTTACTTTTTATCCTATGTCTCTTCTTCAATTAGCTCTCAAATGATATAGTCTTCTATCAACCACTCATTTTCCCTCGAAAGCATTCTCCTACCGCACCTTCTGGCATATAATCATCACCCCGAGCGAGTAACCCAACCATATAAATTTTATCCCGGGCAATAATTATATTGGGTTTTCATTCTTGTTTGATGCAGTGCGAGGCTTCTAAGGCCCTTTAAGGGTCCAATGCACACTTAAAGTTAAGTCCAATCGCTATTGGTTCTTTGTAGTGATGACAAATATTGATTCTTTCTCAAAACTTGACACGCATAAATACGGGCACCAACCGTTAGTAATTCGCAATAGGGTATCTGCACCATCTTCATGAGGTCCTTAGCCTTATCAATTTCGAACCCATCAAACTTAATGATACAATACAGGATCTTGTTTGAATGATCAATTCCTAATCGATTAAAAACTGCATTCATAAAATTATTATACTTTGTGTGTGTTGTCCCGGTAACCTTATCAGTAATACATACTTAACGTCCACATATATGATAGTGGATCCATCTGCTCGCACCTTATTATTCCTAGCCCATCTATGGCTAAAATTGAATAAACAGATGACTAGCTTGTTGCAACAGATGACACATCTCTTTATATTGTCAAACAATTGGAGACATCTGTTATGACAATTGATCAACCTGTTGCAGAAATCAAACAGATATATACATCTGTTGCAAAAGATTGCTAGTATGTTGTAAGTTATCTAACAGAAAGAGTATATTTTGTAACAGATTACCCATCTATTAGATTTATTTTAAAGTAATTTTCTTTTCTTTCCGAGATACAATAATTTATAAATAGGTCCCTCCCTACAAATATGGATGATCCATATTCGTACAAGAATATTCATATCGAGTCCTTGCGTGAACTTCAAAGGCAGTTTGATGAACTACCGAGAGATTTGGCTAACTTCGGAGCAAGGCTGCTGGATGAAAAATGTCTGATTGACAATAATAATAATAGTAGTAATAATAATTAGGTAAATTTTTTATTTTAGCGATTATTTTCCTCATTTTGTATATCAAAACTACCCAAGGGATTCAAAAATCTATGATCATTCATTTCATTTTATTGTCAACTTTGAATTTTTAGTTCT